>NW_027441453.1:1682500-1890000 GCF_964195595.1 Calonectris borealis | reverse complement strand
GTCTCTATGGTCCGGAAGTCCTCCGCTGTACTCTATGGTCCCGCCTTTCGTCTCTATGCTCCGGAAGTCCTCCGGCTGTACTCTATGGTCCCACCGTTCGTCTCTATGGTCCGGAAGTCCTCCGGCTGTACTCTATGTTCCGGAAGTTTGTCTCTATGGTCCGAAGTTCTCGGGCTGTACTCTTTGGTGCCGCCATTCCTCTCTCTGGTCCCGAAGTCCTCCAGGTGTACTCTATGCGTCTTGCTGTTGCTCTCTATAGTCCCGAAGTTCTCCAGATGCGTGCAGTGGTAGCTTCCCCCCCCCCCCGAAGGTGCATTCCATTTGTGTGCCTCTGTGTGTTGTGGGAAAAAAAAATTTTGCATCTTATTTGCCGCTTATTCTGCATGATAACTAATTAATTAGCATTCTAAGTGGGAGTAATGAATGGTTACCATGATCTTTGGGGTTTTTTGATTATTCAAATCAGACATTACTCCTACTTGGAATACTAATAATTGATAGACATGGTATAAAAAACAATTAATAATAATACATCTAGTGCAGCAGTAGAAAATGGCACATGACCTGGGAGTAATTTTTTAGAAATACTATTGTTTTGTAATATATTTGTGTTTGTTAGCCCCAGGAAGCATGCCATTTTCTACTGCTGCTATTTACATTTTAAATAGCAAACACACAAAAAAAAACCTACACAAGCCCAAACACCAAGACTGATGTGCACAAAAAAACCCACAACCCCTAAAGACCAATACCAACATGCATAAAAAAACCCAACCACACAACCACCAAAGACCAAGACTGATGCACACAATAAAACCAAAACCCCCAAAGACCAAGACCAACACTAATGCATGCAAAAAAAAAAAACCACAACCCCTAAAGACCAATACAGATAACTCCCTCCTCTAACCACACATGAAACAAAAAAAACCCACACAAAGACAGAAAGAGAGACACAACAAAATCAAAGACAAAACTACATCAATGACAAAAACCCAGAGAGACAACCAAATCCTGAGACATCGGACAGACACACAAAAAAACCCTACAGACAGAAAAAAAAAAAACACAGACACAAAAAAAACACAGAAGACACAAAACAGATCAAAGAAAACTTTATTTAAACTTTATTGCAATCACTTTCTTTTAAGATACCTTAGAACCTTATTAAGGAGTTGTTTAACTACTATAATTAGCTCTTGCTGCAATTAAGGTAATTAAACACAGCCATATTAGCATTCCATCTTTACTGCCTAGTTTGATATTTTCCTTATGATACTACTCAGACACAATTCATGCCTGCTAGCGTCCCATTAACATCAGTGGTTCAATTGGACATCATTTATGCCCAAGTAGCATTCTACATTTCTGCAAAACTACTCAAAGTAATTGCAAAAACTATTTGTAATTGTGTGAAGGTTAAATATACTTAGGAGCCAGTAATGCACATGCTTTCTTTTAACCTGTCAAGAGCTACGTTTATCTATAGGTATTGACAACTCTCCCTCTAATGACTAATTCTCACTTAAATTATCACATACAAACATTATTGCCACAATAGTCCTCAAGCAAGAGCTGTCAATGCCTGTAACAATTCTCCACCACAGCACCCTCCCATTGGCAATCTTTAACCATAGGTATTAACAACACCCACTTAGTTTTGTACTTTCATTTGTTATTTCAGTTTTTACTGCGATTCCAATAGGGATACATTACTGCCTGTAATTTTTTTTTACTAATTTTTATGTTTAAATTGGTCCATTGCTATTTCCAGTAAGTTTTCCCATATCATTTTTTACATTTTAATTCTACAATATACTTTTACTAGAGACAAAAATTACTCTGAAGTTGATCAAATACTTCCTACAAATTACATTTAATCACTTCTCACTCATTATTTTTGAAAATGCATTTGACCTCAAAAATTCATCATTACCTTTAGAGTCAGCGCAAGTATTTAGTACCTGTGATTCTCTAGCTAGTAGTCTTTTCCACGTTTCTCCCTCCCACTACATTCTCAGTCTATTGCTTTATATTTCTAAGTTTGCCTCTTCGAGGTGACATCATCTCCACAATTTGTATTCCTAGGCAGAAAGTGACCGAGCTCCACTCATCTCAATGGGCCCCCTACTTCCATGCCTGCACACAAAAACAAAAAAAATCATAAAGCGTCATTACATTAGAAACTACAAAGCCCCTCAAAAGAATTTACAATCCTAACACTAAACAATAAAGTTTAGCCCACCTGCTTCACAAGCTGGTCCTCTTCAACACTGATTCCCCACACCCTTCAACTGCATGATCATCAATCATCTTCCCATGACCATTCACTACACGACATACAATGACAGGCAAATGCCACATTCCAGGACAGCGCTCCCCAGGACCGGTGTTCCCAGAGGCCTAGAAAAACCATCCTCCTTGCAAAAACTTCAGCCCAAGCCCAACCTCCACCCAAACATTGGCAATGAACTCCCTTACAGTGTTTCTGGGACTAGGGTGGGGGGAGAATACAGCACACACACCCAACACACACACACCCAGCCGGGGGGGGGGGGAAAATCCCCTGTCTAGGTTTTATTATATTTTTTTGTAACTCTCTGAACAAAAAAAAAAAATCTCAACTCCACACACAACCTGCAGAGAAACATAAAAAACCACCACCTAATCAAACAAGGTTTATACATTCAAAACACACCACTCATTCAGCCACCACACAAGCTACCCCTCACTCTCGCCGATCCATTCTGCGACCAGCCTGCCACAATGGGACATCACCCCATGTCTGCACCGCTCCCCGGGAACAGCATTCCCAGAGGCCTCAAAAATCACCCTGCCTGCAAAAACCCCGGCCCAAGCCTGACCTCTGCCCAAACATTGGCGATGAACATCACCTTGCAGAGCGGCCGGGACCAAGGGAAAAAAAAACAAACACTCAGCCAGGGGAAAAAAAAAAGAAATGCCCCGGCTGGGGTTTTTTTTATTATAATTAAAAAAAAAATTACTCTCAACATTAAATACAACCTGCAATAAAAAACTTCACACATACAAGGCTAGGCACATTCAAAAACTAACACTCATTCAACCACCACTTGCTCCACCCCTCACTCAAAACATCATTGTTTCACCACCCACCTGCCATGATGCCATATTGCTCCCATTCTAGACCCATCCCCACAACTGTCTCGCCACACACCGCAAAGCAACACTGCCATTCCGTACAACTCCAAAGTTTCAGCCTTCTTAAGAGCAAGCCAGGGAAGATGCTTCACTACATTCACCGGGCCTGCTCCTTCTTCACTTTGATTTTTCTTCACCTCGATTTGGACACTCTGGCAAGACACGCTTGAGAATTTTCTCCAGGGATCCGAATCACCCTGGGGCACCTGCAAAAAACTACAAAAGGGACTGTACACCCTGGTTAGCAATACCTACTGGCTATACAAAAAACCAGCCCAGACAACCTCCACCCAAACAGACTGTGCTAATCAAACCATGTAAAGCAAATCACCTGGATGCTGACCAATAGCTTGAGAGGACTAAAAGCCTGTCTTGTTTTTGCATATGCCTTCTAACTGCAGATAGAAAAAAAACACATCAGAGATTAAGCCCCACATAGACAAGTTAAGGCAAATTCAAGATTCAACCCGCTCGACTACCTTGCAAGATCACAGAGAAACACTTCACTGAGTTGCCATGCAATACTTCGCTATTAGACACCAACCCGGCCCACAACCGCCTCACCTTCTCAGACCCCTCGTCAGCATGCGGCAGCATCGCCCCTCCGAGCCTGCGTACGGCACCTGCAGAAACCGAAGCAAAAAGGCACATGCTGAGATACTGCCCAAAACTGCAGCCTGCCCACACCGATTCGTGTCTCTCCCTCCTTTACCTTGACAGCTCACCCACCCAGCCTCTGTCAGCTTCGGTTGCCACTTAAGGTTTGTGCACCACCTGTAAAACACAAACAACAAGGGTTGCTTAGAACTTCACCAGCAATACACCACCTGAAACACAACCACTACTTAAGCCCGCCAATCACTGCTCACCTGCCCGAGTCAGCTCCAGTGCCCATATCACACATTGCTCCTCCCTTTACACCTTCAAATTAAAAGAAAAATAGAAATACCATAATGTAGTCATATAGCCACCAGTCACATCTTCCCTCTAATACCACCCACCAACCCACCTTTTTCTAGTGCTCCGCTCGCCTCTTGACCATCACCCTGCACAGCTCATCCTTCTGCATCTGCAAAAACAATATTGAATGATTCACCCAGATGCAGAGCAATAGCTTAACAATTCCAGAGGACTTGTTTCAACGTAGGAATACTATCTAGAATCCGACTATACATACTCTCATTAAACAAAATTTAGAAGTCAAACATTTACCCCTACACATATAAGCCTTAACACCTTTGAGACTCAATCTGCTTCACTACCCCTGAACAGCCATTCCCACATGGCTCAGCTCATCCCCATATAAAATCATCAAAAGAGCTGTCCACACAGCCTGCCAACAGCCACTGAGACCTAGATGACTGTACAGCCGTTGTCTCAACGGTCTAGGCACATCAACATATTAACCGTAGACTCTTATGGCTATTCCACCTATACCCGACTCTACAACCCCAGGCAGGACAGCTCCAAGCCACATACGTGCACAGACCAACACTACACAACACTAAACTGCATGCCTCAAAGATGAGAGAAAAATCTCAGCAAGAAGAATGAGACCCAGATGGAAGACATCATCAGGCAAGACGACCTGCGGGACTGTGACAGTGACGTGAGGAGGCTCTGGGGCAACCCCAGAGAGAGTAGAGCATCATGATCCGTGACAAGGAGTTGCTCTGAAAAATGAGAGGATGTACACACAAGAAGCCTGGCCTCAAGACCTGAGAACGTAAAGATGCAGGGAAACAATCCCAGTCCACGAAAACATATGGCTATAGAGCAGAGCTGCTCACACAGACGGGAAGGATGCCACAAAAGATGACCATCTGGAAGCTTCGAGACACAAGACCGATCCACGCTTTCAGCTTGTAACACAAGGAAGAGGGGCCCTATTGGCGCTACACCAATGAGTACAGGCATTCAAGATCCTAGGGATGGCGCTTGAGGCATGTGCTGTGCTCCTCGAGCACAAAGAGGACAGAGACCTGCAGAAGGCCTAAGACACAGAAGACAGACCACACAAACTACACAACAACAGACACAGGCTGGAACTGCCCTGCCCAGCACACACTAGCATCACGCTGATAAGTAACCTGCTCCCTTTATCTGCCCAAGGGGGACGGTCCTGGGACGGCCCTTTGCCCTAAGTAACTTTAAATGCACCTTCCTGCAGTTGGCAGCCTTGTCTCTTTGCCCCCTCCCCAGCCATCGTCCCTCAACTTAGCTTTGAGAGGGCCGGGGGTCTGAATCCATCCTTGACAAAAAACACATTGGCTAGCTGATATTTTCCTGCAGTCACCGGGTTCCTCTTCAGTATCTGAAAAAAAAAAAAATACAAAACAGCATACCAGCAGTAAGCATCATGACAGTAGACACCGCTCTCTTCCACAACACCCTCCTCCGCACAAGAGCCGTGGCATTGAACTTGCCTGCTCCATGCCAATTCCAGAGTCGGATGCTGCAGCCACCATTACTTGTGGCACGTAAGATACCAAAGACACACAAGGTTAACATTGCATTTGTGAGAAATCACCAGTCCCATGCTCCTCCTCTCTGCTACCAGCTCACCTCAAATGCTCATCCAATTCCAAAGGCTGCCCGCACAGCGTCTGCAAGATCACAGAGAAACACTTCACTGCGTTGCCATGTAATACTTCGCTATTAGACACCAACCTGGCCCACAACCGCCTCACCTTCTCGGACCCCTTCGTCAGCATGTGGCAGCATCGCCCCTTCGAGCCTGTGTGCGGCACCTGCAAAAACCCAAGCGAAAAAGCACATGCTGAGATACTGCCCAAAACTGCAGCCTGCCCACAATGATTCCTATCACCCTCTCATTGACCTCCGCCACTCAACTGTCCAGCCTCCATCATTTTGGGTTGCCACATTGAAGCTTGCGCGCCACCTGTAAAACACAAACAACAAGGGTTGCTTACAACTTCACCAGCAATACACCACCTGAAAAATAACTGCTACTTCAGCCCGCCAATCACCACTCACCTTGGCCGAGTCAGCTCCGGTGCCCATATCGCTCCTCCCTTTGCCCCTTCAAATTGAAAAATAGAAATACCATAATGTAGTCATATAGCCATCAGTCACATCTTTCCTCTAATACCACGCACCAACCCTCCTGCTTCTAGTGCTCCGCTCATTCCTCTGCATCTGCAAAAATGATATTGAATGAGTCACCCAGATGCAGAGCGATAGCCTAACAATTGCAGAGGACTTCTGTCCATGTAAGAACACCATCTAGAATCCAACTATACTTCCTACCATTAAACAAATTTTATAAATCAAACATTAAGCCGTACACATACAAGCCTTAATGCCTTTGAGATTCAATTTCCTTCACTACCCCTGAACAGCACCTCCCACATGGCTCAGCTCATCCACATAAAAAATTATCGAAAGAGCTGTCCACACAGCCTGCCAACAGCCACTGAGACCTAGATGACCGTACAACCATTGCCTCAACAGTCTAGGCATATCAACATATTAACCATAGACTCTCATGGCTATTCCACCTCCCCCTGACTCTACACCCCCCAGGCAGGGCAGCTCCAAGCCACACACACACAGACCAACACTACATGGAACCCTAAAAAAAAATGTGCCTCAAACTGGAGAGAAAACTCTCAGCAAGAATGACACCTGAACGGAAGACGCCATTTGGCAAGACAATGCATGGGACCATGACAGTGATGTGAAGAGGCTCTGTGGCAACCCCAGAAAGAGTAGGACATCATGGCCCATGACAAGAAGTTATTCTCAAAACAGAGAGGATGTACACACAAGAAGCCTGGCCTCAAGACGTGAGAACGTAAGGATGCAGGCAAGAAATCCCAGTCCGTGAAAACAGACAGCTAGAGAGCAGAACTGCTCACACAGCCGGGAAAGATGCCGCAAGAGATGACCGTCCAGAAACTTCTGAGACACAAGACCAATGCACGCTTTGAACTTGTAACACAAGGAAAAAGTGCCTGATTGGCGCTATGCCAACGAGTACAGGCATTCAAGATCCTAGGGATAGCGCCGGAGGCGTGCGCTGTGCTCCTCGAGCACAAAGAGGACATCAAGACCTGCAGAAGGCCTAAGACACAGAAGACAGACCTCACAAACTACACAACAACAGACACAGGCTGGAACTGCCCTGCCCGGTTCACGCTAACATCATGCTGATAAGTAACCTGCTCCCTTTAACTGCCCAAGGGGGACTGTCCCTGGACAGCCCCCTGCCCTACACTGTCTTTAAAACCTCTTTAGGCAATCACCAACCCAGTCCCCACCCTCCCTTGGTGCCGTGCCGGTGCCCCAACTTAGCTTTAGGAGGGCCGGAAGTCTGAACCCATCCTCAACAAGGAAAACCACAGCCAGCCCACTGGATGAATCCAGGTTCCTCTTCATCATCTGCAAAGACAAGCCAATCCACACATAACGCTGCCGTCAGTCAGCAGCACATCGATCCACAGGGACCCTTCCCACAACATCCCCCACCTCAGACGCGCCGTGGGGTTCCGCTCACCCGCTCCCCGCCGATTCCAGAGTCCGACGCCGCAGCCGTTGTCGCTTCTGATGCCTAGGATACCGACAAAAAGTTACCATTGTGCTTGCCAGAAATCACCAGCCCCGTGCTCCTCCCCTGTACTACCCAGCTCACCTCAAACGCTCCTCCAATGCCAAAGGCAGCCCAAACAGGACCTGCAAAAACAGAGCAAAACTCTGCAATGAGTCGCCATATAATACTTTCCCATCAGACACCGACCTGGCCCACAACTGCCTCACCTGCTCGGACCTCTTGGCAGCAGCGGGGCCCCATAGAGCAGCACCTGCAAAACAACCAAGCAAAAAGGCACATGAGGAGATACGGCCCGAAACCGCAGCCCACCTGCACCAATCCCTGTCTTGCACTCCTTTACCTGAACAGCTCGCCGCCCCTGGCCTCCATCAGCTTGGGGCACCACACCAAGGTTGGTGCACCACCTGTAAGGCCCAAACAACGTGGGTTGCTTATGACTTCACCAGCAATGCAACACCTGAAAAATAACCACTACTTCAGCCCACCAATCAGTGCTCACCCGCTCACCCCACCCAAGTCAGCTCCCATGCCCATATCCCACATCGCTCCTCGATTTGCACCTTCAAATTAAAAAAGGAAAAAAAAACACCAAAAACACAAAACCGTAAATTAATCATATAGCCACCAGTCACATCTTCCCTCTAATACGACACACCAACCCACCTTCTTACGGCGATCCGCCCCTCTCTCCTCCATCGCCCTTTGCCGGGCAGCTGGTCCCTCTGCATCTGCAAAAACAAAAGTGTCAAACTAGTCACCCAGCTGCAGAGTGATAGGGGAACAAGTCCAGAGGTCTCCTTTCCATTTAGGAATGCCATCTAGAATCCCACTATACATCCCGCCACTAAAAAAACCCACACCAACCCACAACCTTTAAGCCCCACCCGTACAAGCCTTTCAGATTTTATCTGCTTTATTACCCCTGAAGAGACCCTCCCGCTCACCTGGGCTCATCCCTATAAAACACTGTTGAAAGAGCTGACCACACAACCCGCCAACAGCTACTGCGTCCGAGACGGCCGTACGACCTTTGTGCCCACCATCTAGGCATACCGACATACTGACCACAAACTCCTATGACTATTCCACCTACCCCTGACTCTACGCCCCCAGGCAGGGTGGCTCCAAGCCAAACACACACAAGCACACACCAACACTGCACGGAACGCTACAAACGATGCACCTCAAAGCCAAGAGAAAACTCTCGGCAAGAAGAACGACACCCGGACAGAAGACGCCATCAGGCAAGACGACCGTCGGGACCGTGACAGTGACATGAGGCAGCTCTACGGCAACCCCAGAGAAAGAGCAGAACATCATGGCCCATGACGAGAAGTTACTCTCAGAACTGATAGGATGTACACGCAAGAAGCCGGCCGGCGAGACCTAAGAACTTAAGGATGCGGGGAAGAAACCCGAGTCCATGAAAAATGAACACGTAGAGAGCGGAGTGGCTCACGCAGCCGGGAGGGACGTCGCAGAAGAGGGCCGTGCGGAAACTCCCAAGAAGCCAGACAGATGCGCGCTTTAAGCTCGTCACGCAAGAAAACAAGCGCCCGATGGGCGCTATGCCAATGAGTACAGGTGTTCGGGACCCTAGAGATGGCGCCCCAGGCACATGCCGTGCTCCTCGAGCGCAAAGAGTAACGTGGGCGTCGAGACCCAAGGAAGGCCTAAGACACAGAAGACAGACCACACAAATGACAACACATGCAGGCTGGAACCGCCCTGCCTGGCACACTCTAGCATCACGCCCAAGAGGAGCTGCCTCCCTTTACCTGCCCAAAAGGGACACTGCCCGGACAGGCCCCAGCCCTACACTACCTGTAAAAACCCTTCAGGCAATCGCCAACCCCATCCCCTTGCTCCCGCAATCCCTCTCCGGCACTGGAGCCCCAACTTAGCTTTGTAGTACACCAGCAGTAAGGATCATGACTGTAGATGCCAACATCTTGCATAACACCCTCATTCTCAGTCACGTCATGGGGTTCCGCTCGCCCGCTCCCCGCCAATTCCAGAGTCCAAGGCTGTGGCTGACATTACTTGTGGCACCTAAGATTGCAAAAGACAAAAATACCATTCTGCTTGTGAGACATCACCTGTCCCGTGCTCCTCCTCTCTACTACCCATCTCACCTCAAATCCTTACGCAATTCTAAAGGCAGCCCGCACAGCACCTACAAAACTGAAGGTGAAAGCTTCACTTAATTGCTGCAGGATACTTCGCTCTCAGATGCCAACCCAGCTGACTCACGCCTCGCTTTCTGGGACCGCTTGTCAAGGTGCTGCTTTGCTCCTCTGACCCTAAGTGCATCACCTGCCAAAATAAAACTCAATGACACATGCTGAGATACTGCCCAAGATGAGAGCGCACGCGCACCAATACTCATCTCCCGCACCTTTACCTCAGCCAGTTGCCTGTGCTGCCTCTGCCATTTTCAGACTGCTGTATTGAGATGCAGGTACCGCCTGTGGAAGTGAAACAATTCGGGACACTTATGACTTAACTAACAATATGACATCTGACAACTAACAGCTACTTCAGCCCACTACTCATTGCTTACTATGCCCGACTCAACTCCAGTGCCTATATCCCACGTCACTTCACACCTTCAGAACAAAACCAAAAAGCTAAACCACATTCTAGTTGTATAGCCACCAGTCAAATCTTGCCTCTGACACCACAGGCCGACCCATCTTCTTACAGCGCTCCGCTCTCCTCCGTCACCCCGTGGTGTGCGGCTCGTCCCTCTCCACCTGCATAAACAGTAACATTGAATGACGCACCAGGGTGCAGAGCAATAGCTTAACATTTCCAGAGATCTTGTTTCTATTTAGGAACACCATCTAGAGTCCAACTGCAGCCTGCCATTAAACAACATGTATCTATCAAACAGACATGCTTTAACACCTTTGAGATTTTATCTGCTCGACTAGCACTTTAGCTGCCACTCCCAGATGGCTCCAGTCATCCCCTAGGCACCCGCAAAACACTAAGCAAATTACTGTTGTCGCCTGCTGCCAAGGGCTGCTGGCTCTGATACCGGCTTTACAGCCTTCACCAAAACAGTCTCGGCAAGAAAAGTGACTCCGGCCCACAGATGCCATCAGGCTACAAGACAGTCGGGGCTGCAACAAACAATCTACGGCAGCCCCAGAAAATTCAGACTCCGTCACCCATCATAAAAATCTAAGTCTGCAACTTGGACGATGGATGCACGAGAAGCCAGGCTTTAACACCTAAGAACATAAAGACACAGGGAAGCAGTCCCAGAAAAGGGATCGGGGAAAACAGACCGCTCTCGAGCGCTGATGCTGACACCACCTTAATCACCACCGCAAAAAGATGACCGTCCATAAACTTCTGATATGCGATACACTCAAGATAGATCCATCTATCAGACTTAAAATGCAAGAAAGGACACGCTCAGTTAGCATTACTCTGATGAGCAGAGGCTCACGAGACCCTCGGTATTGCTACCGATGCGCCCACCACGCACATGGGACAACGGAGACATCAAGACTTGATTAAGATATCATATGGGACACAGAAAACAGACTACAAAAACTACACAATAACACTAAGGCTGGCACTGCCCTGCCCGGCAGACGCTCATGTTTTGTGCTAAGGACCCCACGCCTTCTGTCTGCCCATATGTGCCCCATATCAAACCGCCTTCTCTGCTACTCTGATTTTAAAACCCCTGCCTGCCCCACCTGCGTTTCCCCCACCCAACTGACCACCCACACAAAGATACTATTGGCCTCTCAACTTGCCTTTCAGAGGGCTGGGGGTCAGAAACCATCCTTTACAGACACCACATAGGCTACCTAGGATGACCCTGCAATCACCCAGATCCTCTTCATCTACAAACACAGAGTGCCATCGGTCACCAATGCACCAGTCAACACTAACATCATACGCAACAACGCCCTCCTCAGAAGCGCCATAGCATTCTGCTCGCTCCCAGTCTAACACCGGATGTTATGGCCAACATCGCCCATAGTACCTAGAAAAACAGGGACACAAAGTGACCATTGTGCCTGGAAACGGTCACCCGCTCACAAACAATTCTACACCTCAAAAATAACTGCTGCTATGGTTTGGTGTTCATCGCCCACCCTGCCCAACAAGCTCAGGAGCAGACATCCGACTTCGCATCTAATTTTAGACCTTCAAAACAGAGCTTTAACTAGTCGCATAGTTAACATAACTAGTAACAGCACATTCCCTCCATCGTCACATGCTAGCCTACCTTCTCACGGCGCTCCGCTTGCCTCCTCCCTTTGGTGTCCGGCTCCCTACTGTGCATCTGCAGCAACAACAAAACAAAGTCAACTGGATGCATACAAATCCCATAATGAACAGTGAACCTTCCCCATCCTTACTTCTTCGCTCTGCTAACTTTCTCAATCCATGCTTTGCGCTCCTATCTTCCAGGCTGAGTCAGCAACATCAGCATGTTCAAGGCAAAGACAAACACTAATACCTGTAAGAAGGAGACACCCTTCCCTTTTCTTTCCCCTACCCCAATGGCAACATCCCAGACTCATCCTTTCCCCCAGCAGGCTAACATGGCTTCGCTCGCGTCCCATGCTACGCCTCCGGGGTCAGCTGCCACATCAGGCGCCCGCTCAGATAGTTGGTTTGACTCCAGTGACGGTGGAACCATAATCTTTGATGCCGGGCCCACCTCAGGAAAATGCAGAGAGGCACACAGCTGTTATACACTGCTTTCCCAAAGAGAGGGACCACCACCAAAACAAACTAATAAATCCCTTTGACTGACTTAGATACTCAAGCAGCACTAAGACCCCAAAAGCACAAAACCCAAACAATTGACCTCACCACCCCCCAATCACTATCTGCTCACAAGTGCTGTCACACATTTAGAACCCCGCTCCTTTTCCCAAAGATGCCCTGGTCCCAAAACTTAAGAACCTCCTTCTGTTTACCTGAAAGATCAGGTGAAGAACTCCACTCCTTCCTGACAGCTCCTACCATGTATCTGCACACCTGAACCCTCCCTGTCAGCCACTCCTCAAAACCTGCTTTTGTAAGCTGTGACCTGTATTCAGCAACCATTTCTTATCCTCTGTCTTCCCACAGACTCCAGGCTCTGCTACATACCTGCAACTTCACTGAAATCATGAAGCTTATAATCTACAAGAGACCTGCCAGAAACTGCAAAGATTTGAGGAACAACAAGGTACTCTGCGGCCAATCGAGAAAGGCAATGAGCCTAAAAGACACTATGCCTTAGGTTTCTGCTGCTTTCTTGATAAAGGCTAAAATAATGTGCACAGATACATGTAAGATGCTCACTTTAAACTGTAGCACATAATCTCATCACCAGTACTATGAAGAAATCATGTAAACAACTTGCACAGGATACAGCAAAACTGGAAAACAACTAAGACACCATGTTCAATTATGTCAGAAATTTCAGGAAAAAACAATGCTCTTACAAAAAAAACCCTACCATATTATCAAACCATATTGTTCCCTCTAAGCAGGGAATGTAAATTTAATGTAATGTATAATTACTAACCTGAAAAAAAAACCAAGCTGCATACAAGCATACTTTTTACCAAATATTCTGCTGAACCTTGACTGGTCTTGAAATCCTAACCTCAAATAGACACATCTGTTTTCTTAACCACAAAAACACATTAACACAAATAGCTTAATTTGAAACCTACAGTCAATAGAATGCACAGAAAAGCACTAATCCCAAAGAAACCCAGGAGCAGAATAGGCTCCCTGATCAGAGGCTGTGGCTTATATACCCCAGGCCCCGCCCACAACCCTTCCCACAATCACCTGGGAAAGGGGAGGGGCGAATTGCCAGAAAGAATAAAGGTGGCCGGAGGAGCAGCAAAGAGTTTTCTCATCTGCTTTAAGTTTACAGCATGCAAAGCACCAAACAGAGGAAGTGACCCTTATTGGAAATGATGATACCTGCTCTTTTACTACAACTACATGTATTGCATCAGCAATGTGACCGGGTAAGAAATGAAACTTCATTTTTCTGGGGTGTAGATAGAAAAACAGAGATTGTACACTAAGCTACACAGGAAAGTAGCTTATAAAATACGATAAAAACATCAAAAAATATGTGTGTTAGTTTCCTATAAAAAAAAGAAAATGTTAAGAGATTATATTTCATTTCTAGCAAGACCATGTACGTTACCTAATTTCTACCAGAACTATGTTCTGGATAGGACTGCATGACAAAGCATAATTAGATCCCATAAGAATCACTACTCAAAAAAATCTCTGGTGAAAAAGTAAATTATTTAGTGTAAATCACTGATAATTCAGAATCACCTCAACAGTGTCTCCAACTAACTTCCTTAACAAAACTAGATGAGTCCCGAAGGACAGAAAACATGAAAACACCATAGAAATACAAAAAATGTATCAGAAACTGTATGAAACAGCTTAATTATTACTTAAGTAGCTAAAACAAAAAAAAGTTGCAAAACACAACAAAAACAATCTCGGGAGATGTGTCCATCACAATAGATGAAGGCTATCACCTTCTCTAAAAAACTCTAAAAGGATATTTGGGCTGACAATAGTCATCTTGGGGTATCAGATGCCAAACAGAAACATACTATAAAATAGAAAACAAACAGACTGCTGTGAAGCACAAAGAAGGTTTCAGCGAAGTTTTCAGCATAGATTCTGACAGAACAAGAGGCATTGTTGCAGGAATTAGAGAGGTCTCAAAGGGTTCAGAGACACCAAAGAAGTGTCGGGAATGCAACAAGCTCCAAAGCGAATTGAACAAATTACAGATGTTCTCAGGCGACCAGGGAACGAACGGAGGTGCGCCAAAAGGGCGAGAGGACAGAAAGACCTACCAGGGTATCAGATGCTGACTCAGGAAGGGTTTGAGGTGAAAAAAGGGGTGCAAAGTGCGTTCCCGCGCTAGAATGGCGCTCTGGGGCGTAGGGGATGTCTCATGAGAGCTCGGCAAAGGGAGTGCAAGAGTACTGACGGGGCCTGAGAGACCAAAGAAGCCTCAGAGGTAACAATGAGAAACTCTGAAGCAGATTTCAACAAAGTACAGAGGTCATCAGGGGGCTGGAAACTGAATGAAGGCATCCTAAATGGCAGAGAGTAAGATAAGAGCATTGTGAAGCACACAAAAAAAACATCGAAAGGGAACTAAAGTGCTATGAGAGTGCTACGGACTACAAGAAAGGACTCGGATGACATTGTTATAGAGAGTAGAGGAATTAGGAGGGAGCAGGTTAAAACAAAAAGGCTTGGAAACACAGGGAGGGCCTTGCAGTCTCAGGAGGGCATCTAGGCAAACTACAGGTGACCGAGAGAGAGGAACAGAACGGAGACACCCTCTATGGCAGAAAGATAAGTGAGCGCTGCATAGCAAAGACAGACGGGAGGCTCTGACAAAACAAGAGAGATGAAAAGGGAGATAAAATGCTATGAGGTGCCGTGGAAACTGATGAGGGTCTCAGGAGGCAGAGTGACTGTGAGGAAGGGGGTGTTGAGGGGGGCTGATGAACAAAAGACGGTTTGGGGACGACAAAGAGAAATGCGGGTGATCATCTGAGCAGAGTACAGATGGTCCCGGGCGGCCGGGGACTAAACACAGCAATCCTAGATAGCATATAGAAACAAACGAGAGCTCTACTGCTCAAAGCGCTACAAGATGCACATGGAACACAAGGAAGGTCTCGGGAGGCATCGTGACTGGGAGAAAAAATGTCCTGAGCAAGCCAGAGAGATAGAAAAAGGATTAGGGACACAATGATCAAATCCAGAAGGGGTGTGAAGTGAGTAAATGTGTCCTCAGAGGGCCAGGGAATGAATAGAGGCACGGCTAGAAGAAAGAGAGGACAGAATGACTGGGCTGGGTCACAGATTCAGACACGGGAATTTTTCTGATGAAATGAGAGCAGTGCGAGGTCGGCTACAAAGTTAAAAGTGTACTTTTTTTTTTAAGGGCAATCTCGAAGGCATCAGTAAGTATCATGACACCATTGGAGGGGTCCCAATTGGGCCAGAGAGACCAAAGAAGGCTAAGGGACACAAGAAAGAAGTCTGGAGGGGATCTGAACGCACTACAGATGTCCTCAGGAGGCCAGGAACCAAATAGAGGCACCCTAGATGGCACAGAGGACGTACTCTGAAGCTCAAACAAACCCGAGAACGGGGTTCGAGGTAACTAGAGAGGATCAAAGGCCATTACAGAGCTAAAACAGAACCGTGGGACACAAAGAAGGTCTTGGGAGGCAAGGTGACTGGGACCACAGAGGAATAAAAGAGATCGAAAGGGAGGTCAAGCGTTACCGAAATGCTGTGGAGCGCAAGGCAGGTCTTGGGAGGTATCCTAAATGGCATAGAGAAGAAAAAGAATGCTCTAGTTTGGAAATGGAGATCTTAATAGAGGCACAATTGTGACACGAGGAGCCCGAAGGGTGCTTATGGAGCTAAAAGTGTGCTGTGGGGAATATCTAAGACCTGGGAGGCATCATGACGGTAGCAGAGGGCTTCTGAGACACAAGAAGGCTCGAGGACATGATGATGAAGTCCAGAGGGGATTGGAACAGACTACAGATGTTCTCAGGGGACCAGGGACCAATCAGAGTATCCTAGTTAGCGCAGAGAACAATCCAACTGTTCTGGAGAAGAAAGGTGGCATCGGGAATGGTTCTCAGTGAGCGATAAGGGTGCAAAGTGCGCTACAGAACCAAAAGAGGGCTCTGGATCATGAGGAAGGCCTCAGGAGGTACGATGACAGGAGAAGGAGGGTGCCGAGAGCAAAAGAGAGACAGAAGGCTGCTCTGGGACACAAAGCAAAAGCCTGAGGGAGAGTTATCTCTGAATAAGAAAGACACAAAGCCTGCTGCAGAACTAAAAGTTGGCCATGGAACACAAGGATGCTCGCAGGAAGCATCGTGACAGAAATAGAGGGGTGCTGAGGCGACCGGAGAGACAGAAGACTGCTCGAGGGCACAAAGGTACTCGGAAAGGGGTTTGAACAGAGTACTGACGTCGCGAGGGAGATGCCGACCCATTGGAGGCAAGCGAGATGGAGGAGAGGACAAAAAGACTGCTCTGAGGAAGAGGATGACCCGAGAGATGTTCTGACAAATCGAGAGCGGTATGAATTACACTCCAGAGATAAAAGCGTGCCGAGGAGACGCTCTAAAACTTCGGGACGAACCAAGAAAAGAGAAAAAAAAATAAGAGACAAAGAAAATTTAAGAAGTGACAGGGTATGTGACAAAGAAGAAAGTAGTAAAAAATAGGGATAGGCAGCTTGATAAAAGTAGACATAGAAAGAAAATTTTAAAAGCAAAAGGGCACAAGGCAGAGGAGAAAAAAAATGAAAAAATAGGGACAGAAAACTAGATAAAAGTAGACATATAAAAAAATTGAAAAAAGTTATTAAAGGAGGAAAAAATAAAAATATAAGGACAGCAAACTAAATAAACAGAGACATAGAAAGAAAATAGAAAAATTGAGAGAGTACACAACAGACGAGGAAGAAACAAAAAAATAGGGACAGGAACTATATAAAAGCAGACATAGCAAAAAAATTTTTAAGAGCGACAAGATAAAAGAAATAAAGGAAAAGTTAAAAAACAAGAAGAGCAAACTAAATCAACAAAGACACAGAAACAAAATTTAAAAACCGACGGGGTATGGCACAAACTAGAATGAAATAAAAAATAAAGACTGTGAACTGGAAAAAAGTAGATATAGAAAAAAATTTAAAAGGAACGTGACACAGGACAGACAGGAAATAATAAAGAAATAAGATTAGACATCTTGATAAAAATAGACAGCAAAAAAATGTTAAAAGTGACAATGTAGAAGACAGATAAGAAAAAAGCAAATAATAGAGACATAAAAATACATACAAGTGACCATAGAAACAAAAATTCAAAAGTGAAGAAGAAAAAAACATATTAAAAAGAAAAAAAACCTAATTAGACAGAGACATAAAAAGAAAACTCTAAAAGCGACTAGGTACGGGACAGACTAGAATGAATTAAATAAAAAAAAGAGACAGCAAACTGCATAAAAATGCACAAGGAAAGAAAATTTAAAAGCAGGACAGATAGGAAACAATGAAAAATCAGACAGAGACGTCTTGATAAAAGTAGACATGGAACAAAAATTGTAAAAGCGATGGGATACAAGAAACAGGAAAAAGTTACAAAATAGGGACAGAAAATGATATTAAAGTACACCTAGAAACAAAAATTCAAACCCAAAAGAACTATGAGAGTAAAAAATTTAAAATTTTTTTAGTTAACTAGATGAAAGTAGACATAGAAAGGAAATTTAAAAAGCAACATGGTTCGTGACATACAGGAAAGAATTCAGAAATAGAAACAGGAACTGGATAAAAGTAGACATAGATGATTTTAAAAGCGCCAGGATTAAGGAAATAAAGGAAAAAAATTAACGAATAGGGACAGCGAACTAAAATGGAGACATATAAAATAAATGAAAAACTGTTGCAGCATACATGCACAGGCTTTATCATAACAGGGCAGCCCTACCATCTCTCTCCATTCATTGCACCTGTCTCCCTCTGTCTCTCTCTGTTGCCTCTCTTATATCTTCCTTCTGGCAATGATCACATGTCTGCTCACAATTCCCTTCACCTGTTTCTGTTCTTGAATCAGCTGGTACTCATTAGGCCACCTCTTAATTCTTCTCCACAAAAAAAACCATCAGGCTACATGACAGATGAGAACGAATTAAACAACAGGGATGGGAGTTTGGTAAAAGTAGACGTAGAAAGAAAATTTAAAAAGCGATGGTAAGGAAAGACAAGAAACAATCAAAAAATAAAGAGCGTGAACAGGATAACAGTAGTCAAAGAAAGGGCATTTAAAAAAAGAGGATTAAGAAAGAAAACAAATTTGAAAAATAAGGACAACGAACAAAAATGCAGACAAAAAGAAAATTTGAAAAGCAAAGGCGTAAAAGACAGACAAGAAAAAAAATAAAATTCAGACAGCGAACTGGACAAAAGGAGACACAGAAAATATCAAAAGCAACAGGGAAGTAAAGAAAAAAAGGTAATGACGGTGAACTAAATAAACAAACATAGAAAGTAAATTTTAAAAGCGATGGGGATTGAGAAGAAAAGATTAAAAAGTATAGATAGAAAATGAAAAAAAAGTACATGTAAAAAAAACTTTAAAAGCCATGGGATTAAGAGAGGAAAATATGAAAAAACAGGGACGGCAAACAAAAAACCGAGACATAGCAAGTACATTTTAAAAGCGAGGGGGTACATGACAGACAGGAAAGCAATAAAATATAGGGATAGGGAGTGTGATAAAAGTAGACATAAAAACAAAATTTGAAAATCCAAGGAATTAGCAGAGAAAAGAACTAAAAAAAAGAGGAACAGCAAACTAAATAAGCCAAGACGCAGACAGAAAATTTAAAAAGCAAGGGCACTAAGGAAACAAGAGAAATAAGAAACAATACAGACAATGATCTCAATAAAATCAGACATAGAAAGAAAATTTAAAAGCGACGTGTTAAACAACAGACAGGAAAGAAATAAAAAATAAGGATAGGCCTGTTGATAAAAGAGGTCACGGAAAGAAAATGTAAAAAGCAATGACATACAGGACAGAGAGGAAAAACTTTCAAATAGGATCACCAAAGTAGATAAAAGTAGACATAGAAACAAAGGTTTACAAGCCAAGGATTAAGAAATGAAAAGATGAAAAAATAGGGACACTGAACTAGAACAGAGACGTAAACCAAAATTTTAAATAAGGCAGCGCTAAGGAAGGACAAGAAGTAATTCAAAACTAAAGACATCAAACGGCATAAAAGTAGACATGGAACATTTTAAAAGCAACAAGGACTATGAGAAGTAAAAAAAAAAAAATTAAACAACAGGGAGAACGAACTAAATAAACAGAGACATAAAAAGTAAATTTTTAAAGTGACAGGGTACATGACAGGCAGGAAACATAAAAATCAGAGATAGGAAGCTTCACAAAAGCAGGCATAGAAGGAAAATTTTAAAAACTATTAGGTACAGGACAGATAGGAAAAAAACTGAAAACAGAGACAGCAAAGTAGATAACAGTAGACATTGAATCAACATTTTAAAAGCCAAGGGATTAAGGGAGGAAAGAATTAAACAATATTGGTAGCAAATGAAAATGCAGAGATAGAAAGAATTTTAAAAGCGAGAGCGCTAGGGAAAGACAAGAAATAATGAAGAAAGTAAAACAGCGAACGGAATAGGGGTACAAAGAAAGAAAAATTAAGGAGATGAGGAAAAAATTAAAAAATAGCAACGGCAAACTAAAACAGAGACGTAGAAAGAAAATTTTAAAAGTCATGGCAATAAGTAAAGCAAAAGAAAACAATTTGAGAATCAAGACAACGAACAAGACAAAAGTAGAAAATTTTTCAAGCCGATGGATTAAGAGAGGAAAGAACTAAAAAATAGCGACAGTGAACAAAAAAACATACATAGACAAAAACTTTTCAAAGCGACAGTGCTAAGGAAAGACAAGAAATCATTAAAAATTCAAGACAGGGAACAGAATAAAAGTAGACATAGAAAGAAAACTTTAAAAACAACAAGCATTATGGAAATAAAGGAAAAAAAATATGAAATAGGTACAGCAAACTAAAACAGATGTAGAAAGAAAATATAAAACCGAGGGCACTAATGAAAGACAAGAAATAATTAAAAATAAATACATCAAAGGGAAAAAGGTACACATAGAACATTTAAAAAACGAGGGGCATTAGGGAAATAAAAGGAAAAATTAAAAAGTAGTGACACCTAAGTAAGCCAGAGATGCAGAAAGAAAATTACAAAGCGAAGGCACTACTAAAGACAAGAAATCATTAAAAAATAAATACAGCGACCCAAATAAAAGCAGACAGAAAATTTTAAAAGCGAGGTTGATTAAAAAAATAAGGAAAAAATTAATAAATCGTGACAGCCAACTAAAATGGAGCCATAGAAAGAAAATATAAAAAGCAACGGCACAAAAGAAAGAAAACAACAAAGGGAATAAAAGTAGACATAGAAAGAACATTTAAGAAGTGACAGGCATTAGGGAAATAAAGGAAAAAATTATGAAATAGGGACACCAAACAAACAGAGACATGAAAAGAAAATTTTAAAAGTGACCGCACTAAGAAAACACAAGAAATAAATAAAAAAAAAAGACAGCAAATGGAATAAAAGCAGACAGAAAATTTTAAAAGCAACAGAGATTAAGAAAATGAGAAAAAATTAGAAAGTAGCGACGGCAAACTAAAACAGAGACATAGAAAGAAAATATATAAAGCAAAGAAATTAAGAACAGAGAGGAAAAAAAAATAGGGTCAGCAAACTAAATAAATGGAGACATTGAAACAAAATTTAAAAAGTGATGACGTAGAGGATAGGCAGGAAGAAATTAAGAACAGGAAACAGGATGACTGGAGTCAGAGAGAGAAAATTTAGAAAGCAATGGGATACTGGCCGTATGGGTAAGGAGTTAAATATCGGGAGAGGGAGCCACAGGGAAAAGACATTGGAAGAGCAACAGGGTACAGAGCACAGGGAGTCACTGAAAAGAGAGATGGGTCACGCTGAATAGAGGGAGACCTAGAAATGCAATTTGCACAAACAATGGGGAAGAAGGCAGCGCGGGAAAAATGAAATAATAGCAGGTGGGGAGCTGGAAATGTAGAAGGCGACGGTGTACAGAACAGTGCTGACAAAAGAGCAAAAAGCTTTAGGGAGCCAGGCAGCTGGAAAGGTAGACAGAGGCAGGGACGAGCAAGGAGGTAGGCAGAGGTCTGGAGAAGCACCGCAGGGACGGGCCCTCACACAGGAGATGGGACGCACAACTCACCGCAGCTGCTGGAGACCGGCAGGAGACCTTTACTGCCCTGAGGCTTCTCTCTCTGCCCTTGCCCCTTCCTCCTCTGCAGTGCTGGCTGCCTGACCCTCACCCACCCAAGAGCAGGGGCCGGAGTGCTCCTCTCCCATGAGGCTTCCCAGACTCATGGCAGCTCACACGTGCGGTCAACAGAGGCACCGAGCTCCTGGCGCCATGTGCTGGTGGCGTGCTCTGTTGGGGATCGCTGGGAGAGATCCTTCCTCACTGCAGGGATGGGCTGTTCCTTGCTGGAGACAACTGCCTGTGGAAGCCTCTTTGTTTCACTCTTCAGCCGGGTGCTGCAGGCAAGAGTGCCCAGGCAGCCCCCTCCCCAGCTAGAGCCCCTTAGCATAGCAGGGCCAGCCTCAGCCTCACAGGGACCACAGGGGGCTGCCCTGACCCATCCCCACCTGCAGCCTTTATAAACCCTTGGCCCAACCCCATCCTCACCTCATGGGTTCCACCTGGGCGGCCCCAGCCCACAGCTGGAGCCCATCGGGAAGAGGGGCCATGGCCCCAGCCCCACAGCACATCATCCCTTCCCCTGGACCCAACCACAGCCACTTGCCCAGAGCCCAGCGGCTGGAAACGCACCCAGGAGCGCAAAGGAGGCAGCAAAGGTTTGTTTCTTTACACGCATCAAAAATTTCGGCAGTGAGTTGGCTCCAAATCTCAGAGCCCAAAGGCAGCAGGACAGAGGGAAAAGAGGGAAGAAGAAAGCAGGAGGAAGGACAGAGGAAGGTAGACAACAGGTATGGGACAGGGAGCCAAAAAATGGGATACAGGGAACAAGAGAGGGACGTGGAACCGCACATGGGTGATGAGAGAGAGAGAAATGGAGCGCAGCGAGGAGGAGGATGGGGAGATGGAGCAATAAATAAGGGGGAGAGGGGGCAGGGAGCAGGGGAGGGACCGAACGGGACAACAGAAACAACAGAGAGGGACAGAGAATGAGACAGACACAGACAGGAGACAGAGGGACGGCAGTGGTGTCATTTTACAATGATGGAGAACTGGATAGAGCGAGACATGTAGAAAGCTACAAAAGGGGAACACAGCAGAAAGAATTTAAAAAAAAAACCAAACAACAACAACAAAAAAGAGGGACAGGAAGCTGGACAGAGGCAGTCATAGAGAAATTAAAAAGCGACAAACACAGGAAAGAATTAAAAAAGAGAGCACATAAGATGGATAGACTGAGAACTAGAACGGGAACAGGGCAGAGAGGCAGGAAATTTAAACAATTGTTCGAGGAAGCTTTACAGAGGGAGGTTCAAAAGAGAAAATAAAAAGTGATGGGTTACCGGAAACACAGCAAGGAAAAAAATGGACGGGGAACTAGATAAATGGGGATATGCAAATAAAATTTTAAAAGCAACTGGTACACAACAACAAAGAATTAAAAACAAGGGAAAGGCAATGAGATGAACGGAGGCATAAAAAGAAAATTTAAGAAACGACAGGGTAAGGAAAACAGAAAAAAAAAATAAAAATAGGGAGAGGAAACCAAATAAAAGATGGGAAAGAAAAAAATTTCAAAAATGATGGGATACATAAGAGACAGGAAAAAAATATAAAGTAGGGATTGGGAGCTTGATGGAAGTACACACAGAACGAAACTTGAAAATGCAAAGAGGACAGGACAGTCAGCAGAGAACTAAAAATAGAGACAGCAAACTAGAGTACCGGTACATATAGAAACAAAATTTTAAAAGCCAAGGGATTAAGAGAGGGAAAAGGTAAAAAAAAAAATAGAGACAGCGATCTAAATAAACAGAGACATACAAAGAAAATTTATTAAGTGGAGCGCAGGCTGTGGGACAGACAGGAAAGAATTAACAAATTAACAGATTGGATGGGATAAAATTACACACGGAAAAACTAAAAAGCCACAAATCCAAAAAATAAAAAAGGGTGACCAAGACAGAAACCTATCAAAAAATAATAGTAGGGAGTTTGATCAACGTAAATATAGAAAGAAAATTTCAAAACCGCCTGGCAAGAGGACAAAAAAAAAAAATTAAAACCCGAGACCACAAACTAGATAAAAGCAGACAGAGAAACAAAATTTTTAAAGCTGAGGGACTAAGACAGGAAAGAATTAAAAAATAAAAACCAGCTAACTAAACAGATGAACACAGAAATTGTAAAAAGTGACCGCACTAAGGAAAGATGAGGGAAAAAACTAAAAACAAAGACAGTGAACGGGATAAGGTAGACTGAAAATTTTACAAGCAATGGGGATTAACGCAATAGAGAAAAAATTTTAAAACGGTGACAGCGAACTAAAACAGCGAAGTAGAAAGACAATTCAGAAAGCAAAGGCACGAAGGAAAGACAAGAAATAATTAAGAAAAAGAGCAAAGGGAATAAATGTAGGCATAGAAAGAACATTAAAAAAGCGAGGGGGATTAGGGAAATAAAAGGGAAAACTGAAAAATAGGGACAGCAAACTAAAACAGAGACGTAGAAAGAAAATCTTAAAAGCGAGGGCACTAAGGAAAGAGAAGAAATAAAAAAAGGACAGCAAAGGGAATAAAAATAGACATAGAGAGAACATTAAAAAACCGAGAGGGATTAGAGAATTAAAGGGAAAAACTAAAAAATAAGGGCATCAAAGTAAAAGATGTAGAAAGAAAATTTAAAAATCGAGGGCACTGGGAAAAGACAAGAAATTGTTAAAAAAAAACCAAACAGCAAAATACAAACAACGAACAGGATGCAAGTAGAAAAATCTAAAAAGTGACCAGGATTACAGAAATAAACTGAAAACATATTTTAAAAGGGACAGCAAACTAAAATAGAGATGTAGAAAGACAATTTAAAAAGCGAAGGTGCTAAGGAAAGACAAGAAATAATTAAAAAATAAAGACAGCAAAAAGAACAAAAGTAGACAGAAAATTTTAGAAGCAAATAGGATTAAGGAAATAAAGAAAAATTTTAAAATACCACCATTCAACTTAAAGAGAATTTGAAAGAAACAGAAAATCTAAAAAACGACAGCAAAGAATCGAGAGAAGAAATAATTTTTACAAGATGGCAAAGGGAAAAAAGTAGGCGTAGAAAGAACTTTTCAAAAGCGAGAAGGATTCAGGAAATAAAGGGAAAAACTAAAAAATAGAGACAGCTAACTAAAAAGGAGACGTGCACAGAACATACAAAAAGTGACAGTGATAAGTAAACATGAGAAATAATTAAAAAATAAAGGTAGACAAATAAAGACCATAAACAGGATAAAAGTAGACTAGAAGACGTTAACAGCAAAGGTGATTAAGGAAATAAGGAAATAATTAAAAAATAGCAACAGCGAACTAAAAAAGGAGACATAGAAAGAAAAATTATAAAGGGAATGCACTAAAGAAAAACAAGAAAAAATAATTAAAAGCTAACAACAGCGAACGCGATAAAAGTAGAAAATATTAAAAGCCAAGGGATCAAGAGAGGAAAGAACTAGAAAACAGCAACAGCAAAATAAAATGCAGACATAGATAGAAAATTTTAACAACCATGGCACTAAGGAAAGAGAATAAGTAATTAACAAATAAAGGCATCGAAGGGAATAAAAGTAGGCATGGAAAGAACATTTTAAAACTGAGGAGGATTAGGGAAATAAAGGGAAATATTAAAAAATAGGGACAGCAAGGCAAAACAGATGAAGAAAAAAACTTAAAAAGCAAAGGCACTAAAGAAAGGCAACAAATACTTAAAAGAAAAGACAGCTAAGTAAAGACCGGGAACAGGATAAAACTAAAAAATTTTAAAAATGAAGGGAATTAGGGAAATTAAAAGGAAAAAAATTTAAAAATAGCAGCGGCAAACTAAAACAGAGATGTAGAAAGAAAATATAAAAAGTGATGGCAGAAAAGAAAGAGCTGAAATAATTAAAAAGTAAAGACAGTGAATGGGATAAAAGTAGGCATAGAAAGAAAACTTAAAAAGCGACAATCATTAGGGAAATAGAGGAAAAAAATTCAGAAATAGGGAAAGCAAATGAAAACAGGTGTAGAAAGAAAATTTTTCAAGTGATGGCACTAAGGAAAGACAAGAAATGCAAAATAAAGACAGCGAATAGGATAAAAGGAGACAGAAAATTTTAAAAGCAACGGTAATAAAGGAAATGAGAAAAACACTTTAGAATGGCATTGGCCAACTAAAACGGAGACGTAGAAAGAATATTTAGAAAGCAGGGGCGCTAAGGGAAGACAAGAAATTATTTTTGAAAACTGCAAAGGGAATAAAAGTAGGCATAGAGAGAAGATTAAAAAAAAGAGGGGGATTAGGGAAATAAAAGGGAAAACTAAAAAATAGGGACAGCATACTAAAGAAGATGTAGAAAGAAAATTTAAAAACCGAGGTCACTAAGGAAAGAAAAGACAATTTTAAAAAGACAGCGAAGGGGATAAAAGTAGGCATAGAAAGAACAATTAAAAAGCAATGGGTATTAGGGAAATAAAGGAAAAAATTATGAAATAGAAACACTGAACTAAAAGAGAGAGAATATTTAAAAAGCAATGGCACTGAGGACAGACGAGAAATTACTGAAAGACAGCAAAATAAAGACAGTGAACGTGGTAAAAGTAGACAGAAATTTTATAAGTGACGGTGATTAAAGAAATAAGGAAAAAAAAAAAAATAGCACCCGCAAACTGAAACGGAGACATAGAAAGAAAATCTAAAAAGTCACGGCAAAGAAGCAAGAGAAGAAATAATTTTTAAAAGACAGCAAAGAGAGGAAAAAGTAGGCATAGAAAGAACTTTTTCAAGCGAGGGGGAAAAGGAAAATAAAGGGAAAAACAAAAAAAACAGATAGCGAACTAAAATGGAGATCTATAAAGAATATCTAAAAAGCGAGGATGCTAAGGAAAGACAAGAAATAATTACAAAATCAAGACGGCGAACATAATAAAAGACGACAGAAAATTTAAGACGCAAATAGGATTAAGGAAATAAGGAAGAAAGTAAAATTTGTGATATTGAAATAAAATGGAGAAGGAGAAATAAAATTTAAAAAGCGATGGCACTAAGGAAAAACAAGAGAAAATAATTAAAAAATTAAGACAGCAAATGAGATAGAAGTAGAAAATTTTAAAAGCAACAGGGATTAAGAAAATAAAGACAAATTAAGAAATAGCGACGGCAAACTATAACAGAAACATAGAAAGAATATGTAAAAAGCAATGGCACTAAGAAAAGACAAAAAATAATTCTTAAAAGACGGCGAAGAAAAAAAAAAATAGGCTGAGAAAGGACATTTTAAAAGCGACAGGCATTAGGGAAATACAGGAAAAAACATAAAAAAGGGACAGCAAACTAAAAGAGATGGAGAAAGAAAATTTAAACAGCGAGGCCGCTACAGAAAGACAAAATATAATTAAGAAATAAAGACAGCAAACTGGATAAATGTAGACAGAAAATTTTAAAAGCAACAGTGATTAAGGAAATAAGGAAAAATTAAAAAGTAACGACAGCGAACTAAAACAGAGACGTAGAAAGAAGATCTAAGAAGTGAAAGTGATGGCACAGAAGAAAGAGAAGAAATAATTTTTAAAAGACAGCAAAGAGAATAAAAGTAGGCATAGAAAGAAAATTTTAAAAGTGAGGGGGATTAGGGACAAAAAAGAAGTATTAAAAAAATAGGAACAGCGAATTAAAACAGATGCAGAAAAAAATTTTAAAAGCGACGGCATTAAGGAAAGACAAGAAATAAAGGTAGGCAATTAAAGACTCCAAATGAGATAAAAGTACACAGAAAATTTTAAAAGCAACAGCGATTAAGGAAATAATAGAATTGGTTAAAGTAGACGTGGAAAGAAAATGTAAAAAGCAACACGATAGCCATGAAAGAATTAAAAAACAGTGATACGCAGCTTAATATAAGTAGACAGAAGGAAAAATTTAGAATTGATTAGGTACAGCACAGACAGGAAAAAATTAAAAAATAGCGACAGTGAAGTAAAACTGAGAAACAGAAAGGAAATTTAGTAATGACAGGGTACAGGGCATAGAGGAAAAAATTAAAAAATAAAGATAGCAAACTGGATAAAAGTAGAAATTAGAAATTTTGAAAAGGGACAGGGTAGGTGACAGACAGGAAATACTTACAAAATAACCATTGACAGCTTCAGAAATGTAGACGCAAGGTTGTGGTTTAACCCTGGCTGGCAACTAAGCACCATACAGCTGCCCGCTCGCTCCGCCACAGCGGAATGGGGAGACAATCGAAAGGATATATGTGAGAAAGAAATGCAAGAGTTGATATAAAAACAGTTTAATAATTTAAAAGAAATTAAAAAAAAAATGTAGGGGGGGAAACAAAAAAAAAAACCACAAAAAGAGAGGAAAATAAAACCCGAGAAAAACAAGCAATGCAAATGAAAACAATTGCTCACCACCAATAGACGGATGCCCGGCCGGTCCCGAGCAGCGCCCCCCCGCAAACCTCCACCCCCAGTTTTATTGCTACGCATGTCATAGGGTCTGGAATATCCCTTCGTTCAGGTGGGGTCTGCTGTCCTGGCTGTGTCCCCTCCCACCTTCTCGTGCACCTCCAGCCTGCTCGCTGGCAGGGCAGGGTGAGGAGCGGAACAGCCCCCGAACTGCGTAAGCGCCGCTCAGCAATAACTGCCGCGTCCCTGTGTTAACAACGCTGTTTTCGGCACAAATCCAAAACGTAGCCCCGTACCAGCTACTGTGAAGAAAACTAACACTATCCCATCCAAAACCAGCACGCGCAGAAATAAAATTTTAAAAGTTGTGGTGTGGGAAATACGGAAAAAAATTTAAAATGGGGACAGAAAACTAGAAAAACAGAGACATAGAAAGAAAATTTACAAAGTGTCGGGGAACAGGTAAGACAGCAAAACAATAAAAAATAGGGACAGCAAACATAATAAATGTTGACATAGGAAAAAATTTATTAAGCGATGGCATTAAGACAAGAAAAAATAAATAATAAGGATAGGTTAAAAATAGACACAGACATGGAAATAAAATTTTTAAAGTGACGGTATACAACAGACAAGAATAAATCAAAAAATAGGGATAGGGAGCTTGGTAAAAATACACATAGACTGAAAATCAAAAAAGCGATGGGGTTTAGGACAGGCAGGAAAAAAATTAAAAATAAATACAGTCATTTGGTTAAAGTAGACATAGAAAGAAAATTTTAAAAGCAACTGGGTAAAGAACAAGCATGAAAAAAAATTTTAAATGGGAACAGAACTGCATTAAAATCAACATAGAAAATTTAAAAAGCAAAGGCATTAAGGAACAACAAGAAAAAGTTACAAAATAAGAATACGGAGAAAAGTACATAGAGACGTACAAAGAAAATTTCAAAAGCAACAGGGTACAAGACAGACGAGAAACTAAAAAGACAGAAAATTCGTTAAAGTAGACATGGAAAGAAAATTTTAAAAGCGACAAGTACAGGAGAGACAGGAAAACATAAAAAATAGGGACAGCAAAGCGGATAAACTGTGACACAGAAAGAAAATTTAAAATGCGACAGTTTTAAGGAAAGACAAGAATAAATTTAAAAATAAGAATAGGGAAAAAATACACACACACAAAAGTAAATTTAGAAAGCAACAGGGAACACAACACGGCAAAGAATTAAAAAATATCATAGGGAGCCTGATAAAAGACACAGAAAGAAAATTGCAGAAGCCATAGAGTACAGGACAGACCGGAGAGAATTAGAAGATGAAGACAGTGAACTGGATAAAAGTACTCATAGACACAAAATTTAAAATTGACGGACTATAGTATAGACAGGAAAAAATTAAAAAAGGACAGGAAACTAAATAAATGGAGATATAGAAAGAAAATTTTTAAAGCAACTGGGAACAGGGCAGAGAGGGAAGAATTAAAAAATAGGGACAGGGAATCAGAGGGAGACATAGAAAGAAATTTTTCAAAGCGACAGGCTACAAGAAACACAGGAAAGAATTAAAAAGTAGGAACAGGGATGAGAATAGAAAGAAACATTGAAAGAAAATTTAAGAAGTGACAAGATATACGGAAGAAAGAGACGAATTAAAATTTAGGGAAAAGGAACCAGAAAAGGGAATTATTGAAAGAGAAATTAAATAGCAATGGGGTACAAGAAATATAGGGAAGAATTAAAAAATCAAGATGGGCCAGATAGAGAGAGAAGTAGAAGGAATTTTAAAAAGCAACCGAGTACGAGAAACATAGACAAGGATTAAAACATAGGGACAGGGAGATGGATAGAGGACAAAGTAGAAAAAAACTTAAACAGCGATTGGGTACAAGAAACACAGGAATATTAAAAAAACAGGGACAGGGAGATGGATAGAAGGAACCACAATGAGAAAACGTTAAAAGCAATGGGGTACAAGAAACACAGGAAACAATTTAAAAAATAGGGACAGGGAGATGGATAGAAGGAAACATAGAAAGAAAATTTTAAAAGCGATTAAGTACAGGACAGAGGGAGCAATTAAAAAATAGGGACAGGGTGCCAGAGAGAGGGAAACGTACAAAGAGAAATTAAAATGTAACAGGATATAGAAAACATAGGAAAACCTTAAAAAATAGGGGGAGGGAGACACAGAGAGGGAAACATAGAAAAAAATTAATAGGTGAAGCGGTACAGGGCAGAGTTGGCAGAAGAGTAACAAGTTGTGGGGAGCCGGACAGGTAGGTGGGCCGGCAGAGAGGGAGACAGAAGCAGGGACGGGCAGGGAGGCAGGCAGAGACCTAGGGAAGGGCGGCAGAGATGGACCGGGACACGCGAAAGAGAAAGCGCGACTCGCTGCAGCTCCTGGCGCCGGCAGGAGACCTTCACCGCCCTGATGCTTTTCTCTCTGCCTCGGCGGCAGGCGCCTCGACGTTTCTCCACCGCGAGGCTTCCCAGCGGCTCACACGTGCGGCCGACGGAGGAACCGAGCTCCCAGCACTGTGTGCCGGTGGTGCGCTCTGTCGGGGACGGCTCGGAGGGATCCTTCCTCGCCGTGGGCACCGGCCGTTCCTTGCTGCAGGCAGCTGCCGGCGGGACCCTCTCAGATTCCGTCCTCAGGCAGCTCACCTTCTTCAGCTCCCTCAGGCAGGCGTGCCTGAGCAGACCCTTCCCCGGCTAAAGGGAGGAATTGAAAAATAGGGATAGTGAGCCAGATAGAGGGAGACATAGAAATAAAACTTAAAAAGCAACGGGGTACAGGACAGATAGGAAAACATTAAGAAATAAAGACAGGGAGACGCATGAGGGATACATAGAAAGAGAAACTAGAAAGCGGCAGGTAAAGGGAAACATAGGAAATCTTTTAAAATAGGGATGGGAAGGAAGATGGTGGGAGAAATAGAAAGACCTTTCAAAAAGCGAGAGAGTACAATTCACACAGGTGAGAATTAAAAAATAAGGCTGGTGAGAGAGAGATGTATGTATAAATGAAATTTTTAAGATGATGGGATAAAGGAAAGAGCGAGAAGAAATAAAAACTAGGAAAAGGAAGCCAAACACAGGGAGGCGTAGAAAGAAAGTTTGAAAAGCTATGGGGTGCAGAGCAGAGGCAGGTATTAAAAAATAGGGTCAGGGAGCCAGACAGTGGTAGGCAGAGAAAAGAAATTTAAAAAGTAATTGGGGTACAAAGCAGAGCAGAAAAACTAAAAAAAAACAGAGACGGAGCTGGTTCGAGAGAGACATAGAAACAGTTTAAAAGGCAAGAGGGTACTGGGCAGAGTTGGAAGAACAATAACAAGTTTGGGGGAGCCATACAGGTAGGTGGGCGGGCAGAGAGGGAGACGGAGGAAGGAGGCAGGCAGACATCTGGAGAAGGGTGGCAGAGATGGGCCAGGATGCAGGGGGAGGACACACGACTTACCGCAGCTCCCGGTGCCGGCAGGAGACCTTCACTGCCCCGACGCTTACCTCTCTGCATCTGCCCCTTCCTCCTCTGCAGTGCCGCCAGCCCGACCCTCACCCATTCTGCAGCACGCAGCGGACGCCCAGATGCTCCTCATCCGCAAGGCTTCCTTGACACACGGTGGCTCATGCACGTAGCCGACGGAGACAACGAGCTCCCAGCACCGCATGCTGGTGTCTGCTCTGTCGAGGGCGGCTTGGCGGGATCCTTTCTTGCCACCAGCCATTCGTTGCTGGAGGCAGCTGCCTCTGGGACCCCCTCGGATTCCCTCCACAGCCAGTTTTCCCGTCATCAGCTCCCTTGGGCAGGCGTGCCCAGGCAGCCCCCTTTACAGCGAGAGCCCCTTAGCACAGCAGGGCCAGCCCATTCTCGGCCTCACTGGCCATACCTAGGCTGCCCCAGCCCCAGCTGGAGCCCATCGGGAGCAGGGGCCATTGGCAAAGTGCCACAGCACATCACCCTCTCCCCTGCACCTGTCCACAGCCACGAGCCCTGCCCCAGGGGCTGCAAACGTATCCAGGGGCACAGAGAAGGCAGGAAAAGCTTATTCGTTAATGCACGTAAGAAATCCCAGCAGTGTATTGGCTGCAAGGCTCGGTGCGCAAATGCAGCAGGAGAGAGGAAGAAAAGGGGAGAGAAAAGCAGGAGGAAGGACAGAGGAACATAGAGAAGAGGTGTGGGACAGGGAGCCAGAAAACAGGACACTGCAAACAAGAGAGGGATGGGGAGTAGGACAATTGTGTAGAGAGAGGAGAGCGGAGCGATTGCAGAAAACAATAGGGAGAGAGGGGGGGCGGGAATAAATAAGAGAGACAGGGAGCAGGAGAGAGAGGCGGAAGGAACCAGCAGGACAAGATAGAGACCAGACAAGGGACGGGGAAAAATTCTAAAGTGATAGGAGGGAAAAAAATATAAGCAAGAAATAAAAAATAGAAACAGGGAGCCGGACAGAGGTAGATGTGGAAAGAAACTTTCAAAAAGCAACAGGGTACAAGAAAGATAGGCAAGAACTAACAAATAGGGGCAGGGAGATAGAAAGAGGGAGATGTAGAAAGTGCAGAAAGCAACAGGGTACAGGACATACAGGGAAGAATTAAGAATTATAAACAAGGAAATGGATAGCGGGAGTCGTAGAAAGAAAATTTAGAAAGCGATGGTGTGCAGGAAACCGGCAAGAAATTAAAATTAGGTCAGGGAGACAGAGAGAGGGAAAGGTAGCAAGAAAATTTAAAAAGCGACTGCGTTTGAGAAACATATGCAAGAATTAAAAAGATAGGGATGGAGAGGTAAAAAGAGAGGAGAGGTTTCAAGAGCCATGGGGTACAAGAAACATAGGCAAGAATTAAAAAATAGGGACACAGACCCTGATAGAAGGAAACTTGGGGTGGGTTGACCGTGGCTGGCCGCCTGCCAAACCGCTCTATCGCTTCCCCTCCTCAACAAGACAGGGGAAGAAAATACGACAAAAAAGCTTGTAGGTTGAGATAAGGACAAAGAGATCACTCACCAATTACTATCACAGGCAAAACAGACTCGACTTGGGGAAATTAATTTAATTTATTGTCAATCAAAATCAGAGTAGGATAAAGAGAAATGAGAACATCTAAAAAACACCTTCCCCCCGCCGTATTCTTTTTTCCTAAGCTCATCTTCGCTCTCGACTTTTCTACATCCTCCCCCTGAGCAACGCAGGGGGACAGGTTGCGAACAGTTCATCGCACGTCATCTCTGCTGCTCCTTCCTCCTCACGCTCTTTTTCTGCTCCAGCATGGGGTCCCTCCCACAGGGCCACAAGTGCTGATAGAAGCCCATTCCAGCGCTAGCTCTCCACGGGGTCACAGCTTCCTTTGGGCACATCCACCCGCTACGGCGTGGGGTCCTCCACGGGCTGCAGGAGAACAACCTGCGTCACCATGTTCTTCAACCACAGGCTGCAGGGGAATCTCTGCTCTGGTGCCTGGAGTACCTCCTCCCCTTCCTTCTTCACTGACCCTGATGTCTGCAGGGCTCTTTAACGCTCACATTTCCTCTATCGCAGCTTCTGCACAGCTTTTTTAAGCCCTTCTTAAACGTCCACCACAGAGGCGTCACCAGCATTGCTGATGGGCTCAGCTTTGATCGGCAGCAGATCCGTCTCAGAGACGGAACTGGCTGTGCCCAACATGGGGGCGACTCCTTGTCCCTTTTCACAGAACCCACTCCTGCAGCCCCTGCCCCGCCCCAGCTAACAAAACCTTACCGCGTAAACCCAATACAACAGCGATCGGCTACAGGGCAGAGAAGGGGGATTGAAAAATAGGGAAAGGGAGCCACAGAGAGAGCGGCACAGGGGGGGAAAAATTAGCGATGGGCTACAGGCCCGAGAGGAGGAAACGACAGGGAACCAGACTGAGAGAGATGGAGAAAAACAAAGAAGAGTAATGGGCCACAGGGCAGAGAGGGAGGATTTTAAAAAGGGGACTGTGATATGGACAGAGATAAACAGAAATACCAAAAAAACTCGATGAGCTGAAGGGGAGAGACAGAGGAATTAAAGAATAGGGACAGGAAGCCAGACAGAGAGAGAACGATACAGACAAAAATGGGCCATGGGACAGAGAGGGAAGAAATTAAAACATAGGAACAGGAATGGGAGAATCTAAGAAAGGAAAAATGTATCTAGAATACAGGGCAGAGAGAGAGGAATTAAAAAATAGGGACATGGAGACAGACAGAGGTGGGGGGGGTAGGAATTGTGAAGTGCTAAAGGGCAGACGGGGAGAAATTTAAAAAATTGGGATAGGAAGACAGACAGATAGATGGAGAAAGACAAAACTAGTGATGGACTGCAGGACAGAGACAGAGGATGAAAAAGAGGGAACAGGACAGAAGCGCAGAGAAAAAAAGAAACCAGAAAGGTAGAATGATAGATAAAGAGGGGGACTTGGAAAACGAGAGAGGGAGAGGTGCAGAGAAGCAAAAAAAAAATTACCAAAGTGAGAGAAAGAGAACGAGGGGGGGCAAGGAGGGACCGGGACGCAGAAGAGGAACTACACGGCCTCAAGGCTCCAGCACTCACCGCAGCTCCCGCTCTCAGAGCTGCTGGAGAATTTCACAGTTCGGACGCATCTTCGTCTCTCCCTCTCTGTCTCCTTCCTCCTCTGTAGCTGCGGTCACTTGACTGTCGTCCACCTGAGAGAATAAATCAGTGTCTCACAGCTCTTACAATACGAGGCTTACCAGATACATAGCCTCACACGCGCACACTCTGCGTGGCTGTAGCATGCTTTCGGTTACGCGTACAGACGTACCATGCGGTGCATGTTGGTGATCAGATCTGCCGAGGACTACGCTAAAAGGGATCCTCCCTCACCTGGTGAGGCAGGCTGGCTCCTGCCTGCAGCTGGAGGCAGCTGCCAGCTGGATCCTCTTTATTTTATTCTTCAGCTGCTTTACCTTTTTCTGGCCTCTCCAGCTTCAGCCGCAGCAGCTCCTGCCCACAGCCAGTAAGTGTCCAGCTGTCCCTTTTCGCCCATGCCGCTAAGAGAATGAGGCCAAAGGCGACCCACGCAAACCTGAGCCAGACGCAATCAACAACATCCCCGGAGAGGAACCGACGACCGAGAGAGAAAGAGCAAGCAACCATTATCCACAGTGATGACTGTAGCTCTCCTCAGGCAGGAACCCCTCCCTCTGCAGGAGCTCCTGGAGACACCACTCTTTCCCCAAACTGATGCTAACGGCACCTGCATTTATGGACAATAACGCATATTCAACGGCCAGCTTGCTGCCATGAGGACAGGGTTTGAGGGCAATCTGTGGCTACGGGACAGGCTTCAAGGGAGGTGCTGAAGCTAGAGACAGCTGCAGGGGGTGAGCAGGGCTGGAGGAGTTTTCTTGAGTTGGGGAGGCACCCGGCACCTTTTCCAGGGGGTGGGAAGGCCTCCAGGTACCCAGAGGGGTGGGGGCAGCCATCTCCTGCACCTCTTCCTGCTTCCTCTCCACCAGGTACAAAGGACTACAAGCACAGCCGTGAGAGCAAAGGAGACAGCAAGTGTTTATTCGTTAATGCGTCTAAGTTCCAGGAGTGAGTCTGCTCTGGGGCTCGGTGCCTGTACCGAGACAACTCAGCAATCGTTACTGGAGCAGCAGATACAGAGAATGAAAATACAGCGAAGGGGAACAGGATAGAGGAATAGAAAGAAAAAAATAAAATGAGGGAGAAGGACTGAGGAGCAGACTGTAAGATACAGGGAACAGGACAGTGAGATGGATAAGTTGATAAAAAAGGAAAGAGGAGCTCTGCAGGGACGCGGCGAAAGAGAAACAGGGTCAAGGAGCAGAACAGAGGCAAAGAGAGAGAAAATGATGAGCGCGGAGCAGAACAGATGGATCAAGAGAGAAATTGAATGAAAGAAATAAGGAAGGAGAGAGAGAGGGGAAAAAAGTTAAGAAACAAACCAGAGGAACTGAGGGGGAAAAAAGAGACAGACATATCAGGACAAAGAGAGGGAGAATGAAAAACTGGCGCTGGGCTGCAGGATGACAAAAAAGGCCAGGGAGCAGAACAAAGGGGAATAATAGGACAGCGAGCTGGGCAGGGGGATATAGCAAGAAATGATGGGACAAGCAGGGTATGGAGATATACAGACAAAAAGTTAGGGGGAGGATGGAGAACAGAGAGAATAAGAGAAAAAGGACAGGGAGAGGGGCAGAGATGGAGAAAGAACCATTAGAGACAGAGAGAGAAGGAGAGCAACAGGACCGAGACAGCGAGATGGAGAAAGAAAGAAAAAGCAGTGATGGGTAGCAGGCCAGAGGGACAAGGAAAGAAAGGAGGAAGGACAGAGGGATATAGAAAACAGATGAAGACAGGGAGCCACAAAGTGGGATACTGCGAAAGAGAGAGGGACAGGGAACACAAAAAAAACCAGGGATAGACAGGTGAGGCAATAAATAAGAGGAACAGGGAGCAGCACAAAGGGTCAGAGAGAGTAAGAGATGAACAGGAAAGAGGACTGTGGGATTTTCTGCAATTAAGTAAAATGACTGAACGATGTTACAACGTGGTAGATAAGGATTTGGCAAAGTCTAGTGATTAAGCTGAATTATGACTTATGGAAAAGTTACGGTTTGGCAAAATCCAGTAATTAAGCTGAGTTATGACTTTCGGAAAAGTTGTGAACAAAGAATAAGGAACTTGGCAAAAGTAGGGAACAGTAAATGAGGAACAAAACATATTGTTGATTACAGAGCTTGTAATTTGTTTATAATATAATCTGGCTTTATCTTGTATCCTGTTTTAAGATCCTGTTTATCTGTAATTGTGCTTTGGACAAAGACCAAAAATGTACTCGAAGGTCGCGAGTTGATTATAAATACTTTGCTAACAAGCAAATAAGGACAGACATGATTCCTGCTTCATATTGAAGAAGTCTCTGTCTCGCGTCGTTATGCAACAATTGGTGACCCCGACGTGATTCGACGTTGGAGAATGAAAACTGTACTATGAATATTTTGAGTCAGCCTTAGTCATAAGACGGCTGGGATAACGACGGGCGCCGCCGGAAACTGACTGGTACCAGGTGAGCGGCTTGCTTCATAATGGGATCTACTGTATCAGTAGAAGTGAAAGCTGTTTTAGCTATATTGTTATCTCTGGCAGAGAAGCATGAAATAGCTCTGAAGGAAAAGGGAGCTTTGGACTTGTTGCAATGGGGACAGAGAAGGAACATTTTAACAACGATGGATGAGGTTTTTAAGGAAGACTGCTGGCAGGCTTTAGGAAAGGATCTATGGGAATCCGTGCAAGTTGGAAATAAGGAAGCAGTAACCCTTAGTCATGTATGGTATTTAATAAATCAGTTGATGAAAAAGACTCGCGTTGAGTCTGAAATTATGGAGGCTGCAGAACGAGCATTAGGATATTCATTCCGAGAAAAAGCCAAAAAGAGTGAGCAGGCTTCTATTTCTTCACCTGATCCTGTGGTTCTGCCAGCAAATGTAAGAGATGCTAAGTCTATTTTTGAAATCCCATTGCCGCCTGATTATTTTTCCCCTGAAGAAACTGGTGCAGAGGCGGGTATGGAGTCTGCAGCCCTTACTGCACCTCCAATCAGTGAAAATGAAATAATGGAGCAAGAAAATTTGCCGTTAGAGGAACTCCAGCAGATAAAGCGTGAGGAGGAGGAATTAAAAAGGCAAGCTTCTGCATTACAGTTAGAAGGTGATAGGCAAAAAATTGCTCTCGGGCAGTTGGGTACGAGGCTGCAGGAGGTGATGAGACAACAATCAGGACTGTTACAGAATCTATATCAACAACTGCAACGACAATCAGTAACAGGTTTTAAGAGTGCAAGTATGCAAGACGAAAAAACACAGACTGTGGACGCTGGTCAGAAATGGCATGGAATAATACGGGATGCAGCTATTGAAGGCGAATTCTTAGGTCCATTAAAGGCTTTTCCTGTGCACCTTCATCATAACGCTGCAGGAGCGGAGGTGCGAGAATGGCAGCAGTTCGATGGCAGTTATTAGATCGACTGCAAAAAGCAATAATGCAATATGGTTTGGATAATACATATGTAAGAAACTTGATTGATGTGGTATTTTCGCAAAATATTCTCACCCCTTTTGATATAGAAACGTTGGTATCGTTAATTTTGTCACCCATGCAAAAATTAGTTTTTAAAGATGATTGGAGAAAACGTTGTGAACTTGCAGTAATGAAAAATTTGGACTTGCAAGATGGGGACCCATTGAAATTTGCGACAATCGATATGTTGATGGGACAAGGAGCTTTTGTGCATCCTAGGGCACAAGCTCGGTTAGATCGACGAATATTACAGCAATCTCAATCTCTTGCTGCCGTCGCATTAAAAGCACTACAGGTTTCCGCGACCGCATCCCCACCTTATGTTAAAATACTGCAACTGCCATCGGAATCTTTTTCTACATTTTTGGATAGGTTAAGAACTGCAATAGAGAAATCACCAAACTTATCGACCGAAGCAAAGTCAGCTGTAATGCTTGATCTGGCTGTACAAAATGCTAATGATGTGTGTAAGCGAATACTTTCAACGTTACCAAAAACGGCTGGGCTAGTACAAATGATGGAAGCCTGTGCTAGGGCAGATCTAGTAGCAGAACAAGATAGGGCTGTAGTATATGCCCAGGCACAAGCTAAAGCTTTGGCCGCTGCCCTTCAACCTGTTTTACAACCTAGAAATACTCGGCAACGCTTGGGAATTTGTTTTTTATGTGGACAAAAAGGACATTTTAAAAAGACTTGTCCCAAGAAATCTCAAAATAATTCAGGAAGCAAATATTGTACGCGGTGTCAGCGACAAGGACATGTTGTAGAGGAATGCCGTGCGCGATTTACTAAACAGGGGCAGCTTTTGCAGTCGGGAAACATGATAATGAGCGCCAACCAGAGGGGCGCTATGACACTAAATACCTCCAAGAAAAACCAGCGGATTCCCTATGCTTGGGTACCCAGTTCAATGGATGCTTGGACCGTCTCCGGGGGAAAACTGCCGGAAGCGCCGGAGTAGATATTAGGGTTGCTAATACTGTTCAATTATTAAATGATATGGTACAGGTGGTAGATTCTACGGAAAAGGGACCGCTGGGATATGGGCTCAGTGCTTTGATAATTGGACGATCATCTGCTTCTCGTTTGGGAATTTTTGTTCTCCCAGGTCTTATTGATTCAGATTATACCGGGACAATTAAGATTATGATTAAAGCATTGTATCCACCCATAACGATAGAAAAAGGAACAGAAATAGCACAGTTAATTCCATTCCAGGCAATGGTGCCCAATAAGGAAGAAAGAATAAGAGGGGCAAGTGGATTTGGATCAACTAATGATCCTTCTGTATATTTTTCTATACCTATCCTGAAAAACAGACCTACAATTGAAGTAGAACTTAAGCAAAATGATGGTTTTACTTTTACATTGTTGATGTTATTAGATACAGGTGCTGATATTACAATTGTTCCAAAAAAGGTATGGCCAACTACGTGGCCTCTACAAGAAATTAGTGCCATGATTCAAGGAATAGGAGGAAAACAATCTACAATGCTTAGTACTCAGTATGTGACTATGTGTAAGACAAATGAACCCCACCTATCTGCAAAAGTCCGACCTTATGTTATGCAAACAGAAATCGCATTGCTAGGCAGGGACTGTTTAACGCAATGGGGAGTTGTGTTACAGACATCGCCTTTTACTTAGCGGTCACTGCACAGCGACAGTTGACGGACCCAATACCTTTAAAATGGAAGCAAACTGCTCCTGTTTGAGTAGAGCAGTGGCCGCTAACACTTGAGAAACTGTCGCATTTGCAGACCTTGGTAGAGGAACAGTTGAAATTAGGTCATTTAGAGGAATCATTTAGTCCATGGAATACTCCTGTTTTTGTTGTAAAAAAGAAATCAGGAAAATGGCGACTTTTACAGGATTTAAGAGCTGTTAATGCTGTCATGGAAACAATGGGGCCTTTGCAGCCTGGTCTACCAACTCCAACTATGCTTCCTGCTCAATGGGAAATTTTAGTAATTGATTTAAAAGATTGTTTTTTCACGATACCATTGGCTGAACAAGATAAAGAAAAATTTGCCTTTTCGGTGCCAACTATAAATAAACAAGCACCTTATAAACGATATCAGTGGCGAGTATTGCCGCAAGGAATGAAAAACTCTCCTACCATTTGTCAGTATTACGTAGCTGCCGCTTTACAACCTATTCGTTTTACTTTTCCGAATTGTATTATTTATCATTATATGGATGATATTCTTTGTGCAGCGGAAAACCTTGATTCTAATTTTATCGATTTCCTTCATCAGGCATTAAATGCCGCTGGTTTAATAGTGGCGCCTGATAAAATTCAAAAACATTCACCTTATTCTTATTTAGGATTTAAAGTTACACAATTACAGGTTAAGCCTCAAAAACTTGTGATTAATCTCAATATTTCTACATTACAAGATGTTCAAAAGGTATTAGGAGATATTCAATGGCTTCGCTCCTATTGTGGAATTTCCAATGAGGATATTGCTCCATTGGTGCACCTGCTGAAAGGAGGGGGGGGGGCGAATGCCCCTCGAAAACTTGACAAATTGCAGCAGAACGCTCTTAAAACTATTGCTAATAAAATTACGCGAGGATATGCGAATCGCATTGTTCAAAATATACCCCTTTTTGTAGCAATACTCAACACTGAAAAATATTTAGCTGCCTTAATTTTTCAATGGCTTCCACACCAGTTGGACCCTATGAATGTTATCGAATGGAAATATCCGTCTATAACACAAAAACAAACAATTATTCCACAGATTGTAGCGATATCTAACTTAATTTATTCTACTCGTCAAAGGGTCATAGACATAAGTGGGATTGACCCTCAAGTCATTTATTTACCGTACACAGATATGCAGATACAACAAATGTTTCAAACCATAACTGAATTCGCACTAGCTACTTACGACTTTAAGGGAATTTTGTCTAATCATTATCCGAAACACCGGTTGTTTTCCACAACACTTTGCTTGGAGCCAGACGTAATGTTATCTGTTACCCCTGTAGCTGGTCTTACTGTTTATACAGACGCTAGTTCCAGAACAGGAAAATATGGTTTTACATGGTACCATAACCAGCAATGGCATGATCAGCTTTTTTATGGTAATGGTTCCGCACAATTGTTAGAACTGCAAGCAGTGGTACAAGTATTTTTTACCTTTTCTAACATAGCTATCAACCTAGTTAGTGACTCTCTTTATGTTGTAGGAATTGTACAACGTTTAGAAAGATCATTTGTTAAAGAGGTACAGAATATTCAATTAAAGGAATTATTGTATAAACTTCTTTATTTATTAAATGCACGTGTATATCCATATTATGTATCACATATTCGAAGTCATACCCCGTTTAGAGAAGGCCTGTTTGAAGGCAACCATAGGATTGATACCCTTGTTTCTCCTGCTACTGTAGTAGTGCCTCATGTTCATCAACAAGCACGATTATCACATTCATTTTATCATCAGTCCGCAAAAGCATTAGCCAAACAATTTAAAATAACCCTTAATCAGGCCCGCAATATTATTGCGGCATGTCCTCATTGTGCTCCTTTGCCAGCAAGTTTACCACATGGGGTTAATCCTCGTGGTCTTAAGGCATTAGAGCTCTGGCAAACTGATATTACATTTTTTAAGAGTTTTAAAAATTTGCAACACATACATGTAACTGTGGATACCTTTTCGCACATGATTTGGGCAACTGCTCAAAGAAAAGCTAATGCTGTTGCCGCTCGTCGCCATTGGTTGCAATGTTTTGCCGTAATGGGTGTTCCTCGATGTATAAAAACAGATAATGGCTCTGCTTATATTGCTGCTAGTACCCAACAATTTTTAAAAGAATGGGGAATTGAGCATGTTACAGGAGTACCAGGAAACTCTACTGGTCAAGCTATTGTGGAACGGGCGCATCATTATTTAAAACAGCAAATTCAAAAACATTATTCTGAATTTGTCTCCGGAATTAGTACTTTTAAAGGCGTTGTACGTTATAAATTGGTTGAATTTTTCAGATAAATATCCCCCTGTTTACATCCACATCATGTCACAACAGGAAAAACAGGAACTTCGAATCAGGCCTCCAGTATTGTGGTATGACGCCCGAACTAATCAATGGCGGGGACCTGCTGAACTATTAACCTGGGGAAGAGGGTATGCTTGTGTTTTAACAGATATTGGACCTAAATGGTTGCCTGCAAAATGGATTCGACCTACAGTTGCTGCCTTATCCTCTTTGCAAGCTTCTTGACCCTTGGAAGAGCTCATGCAGTACCAGTGGAATTGGCTGAAATGCAGAATCAGGACAATGTTTGGATAAGATGGGCTCAAGCGACAGACACGAATGACTTCTGTCTTTCATTAAAGCAAGTAGGAAATCCATTCCGGACCTGCTTGATCGGGTTTGCTTATGTGAATATATCAGATTTTACTGACTGGATCCAGGGGTCTGTAAATATGTCAATTATACAGCAAATGTCTAATGTTATGAGCTGGGCAATTAATACTACAGTTAATGCATTCTTAATTAAGAATTTGAAGAAGGCAATGTTGCCTCCTCAAGAGCTAGATTTGCTTGGAACATTTCCCAACAATGGATGTGTCAAATTTAGTTCCCTGAGTAGTAATGATCTGCCCACCAATGTTTCACCTCAACAATTACAATATCTAAATGAGAGTTTTTGCAATCATACGATGCAAGATATACCTTATAACCGAACCAAAGCATACGCTTTGCCTCCTGGGTATTTTTTGATCTGTGGAGATAGAGCTTGGCCCGGGGTTCCCCCATTGTCATTTGGAGGGCCATGTATGATCGGAAAATTGACGTTATTGTTGCCAAAAATAACAACATTTGCAGCAATTGCAGATGTTATACCAAGCACAGGGACAGAGTGGTCATAGACAAAAGCGATCTACCACACCGTTATTGGAGAATTGTACAGATGATGTCCTAATTTGGGGACAGTCTACTCTGACGACAATGTCCTTATTCTTGCCTCCCTTGGCCTTAATGCATTTGGGAAAGGTAGCAAGGAACTTAATGTGTTGGTCAGGAAAACAATTCAATCGCACTTCTTTAATTCTTTATGATATGGCCACAGAATTCGACAGTATTCGAAAAGCAACCTTGCAAAATAGGGCGGCAATTGACTTTTTGCTTTTAGCCCATGGTCATGGTTGTGAAGAGTTTGCTGGGATGTGTTGTTTTAATTTGACGGACAAATCTCAATCTATACAGAGTAAATTAAGAGAACTCCAGGATGGATTGGGGAAGTTAATGGAAGAAAGAAATCCTTTTGATAATTGGCTAGTTTCCCTTAATGTCGGATCGTGGTGGAGAATGATTTTGAAGTGGGTATTGATAATAATTTTAATTGTCGTAATTGTACTCATTATTTTTCCATGTTTGATTCAGTGTGCTATAGGAATATTACAGAATATAGCAAATAGAGCCTTTATAAAACAAAAAAGGGGAGTTGTGGGATTTTCTGCAATTAAGTAAAATGACTGAACGATGTTACAACGTGGTAGATAAGGATTTGGCAAAGTCTAGTGATTAAGCTGAATTATGACTTATGGAAAAGTTACGGTTTGGCAAAATCCAGTAATTAAGCTGAGTTATGACTTTCGGAAAAGTTGTGAACAAAGAATAAGGAACTTGGCAAAAGTAGGGAACAGTAAATGAGGAACAAAACATATTGTTGATTACAGAGCTTGTAATTTGTTTATAATATAATCTGGCTTTATCTTGTATCCTGTTTTAAGATCCTGTTTATCTGTAATTGTGCTTTGGATAAAGACCAAAAATGTACTCGAAGGTCGCGAGTTGATTATAAATACTTTGCTAACAAGCAAATAAGGACAGACATGATTCCTGCTTCATATTGAAGAAGTCTCTGTCTCGCGTCGTTATGCAACAGAGGACAGGGACAATGAGAAACAGAATGAAAAAAACCAGCAACAGAGAGCAAAACAAAGGGATAGAAAGAGAAGGAAGGAAGGAGAGAGATAGGAAGGCAGGGACACAGAGCAGCACGTACAGGTGCAGAAAGGAAAAGAAAGCCAGGAAACAGGCCAGAGAAACTGCACGGGGAAAAAAGAGACAGATGCAGATCAGGACAAAGAGATGGAAAAGGAAGAAACGGCAATGGGCAGCAGGACAGAGATAGAGGATGAAAAAAAGGAGGATTATTTTCATTCAGTTTGGACACAATGTGATGCTGCAAAACAACAAGGGTAAAAGCATAATTGAATGTGCACATATGTGTTTATTAGGGTATATTTACTCACATATTCCTCCTTTTTCCCTATAACCCAGATTTTGAGGCCGAAAGCAGAGAAATCCTGGCAGGCTTGGGGTCATTTGCGACAATTTGGTGAGGAAATAGTACTCGTCGTACCTTAATTAAAAGTCGACGAGTCCTCAGTGTGATATATCATCAATCTCAACAATAAAACACCCCAGGTGGGTATAAAACACAACTGAATTGTGATTGTAAAAAAAAAAAAAAAAATCACTTTTTTTTTAAGCAAGATTCAACATATCTTTATCAGGGCATTCAATTGTGGCTCCTGTGCCCCTACTCTGCTGTCCTCCCGCCTGAACTTAGAAATATGAGAATTAAATATTGCCATTTTCCACCCAAAATGGGAAGGACCAGGGCAAGGCATGACCCAAAACAGCCAGAATTTAAATTAACTATTTATTTTATCCCTTTTAACTGTTTATTTTGCCCCTAAGAACTATTTTTTTTTATTAATTATTACCCATATCAAAAACCAATTCTGAGGTTTATTATGAATTTTTAGGGTTTGAGCCCTACTATTTACTGAGAAAAACATCAAATCCTTAAAAAAAAAAAATGGAATTTTAGCTCACTGATACGTGGGAGCATTTATGCTCCGCTATAGGTGCCGGCGGGGCTTATAGACAGTAGATGTGCAACAGGAAGAGGCTCACCCTATGGATTTTGCTGCCAGGGGAGCAAGGGGCTACCTCCAGTTGGCAAGGGCCATGCTCACCACGCATTCGCTCAACTGTGGAGAGGGGGGTGGGAGGGAACTTTGGACCCCCAGAACAGCCCACAGACCCCCCAAAATCCCCCCAACCACCACCCCAAACCCTACCCCTGTTCCCCCTAACCTGTCCCCCCAAAACAGACCCCCACTCCCAAAACAGACCCCCAGCACCCCAAACCATCACCCCCACCTGCCCCCTGACCCACCAAACAATCTCCCCGTCCCCTGTGCGCCCCCAAATCATCCCCATTCCCCAAAACTGCCCCAGCCCTCCCAAATTTCCCATATCCCCCTTGCCAAATCACCCCCATCTGCCCCCAAAACTGGCCCCCATCCCTCTACACCCTCCTATGCTCCCCCAAATGCTCCCTGCCCCCCAAAACCATCTCACCCCCCCAAATTTCCTATCTCACCCTTCCCAAATCACCCCCACCCCCCAAAACCATCTTTATGTCCGCCAACCGCCCCCTCTGAAATTTTCTATCTCCCCCTTCCCAAATCATTCCCAAAGCCACCCAAAACCTGCTCCCCCCCCAAACCAGCCCACCCCCCACCCCCAAACCAGCCCCCGTCCCCCCCACCTTGCTTGCAAAGCGCAGGGAGGTGAAGGACTCGGTGAATTTCTCCTCCAGGGGAGCGAGATTCACTAACACCAATCTTGAGGATACATCGCGGTGTCAGTGGGGTCCCCCAAAACTCCCAGCCCCCCAAAATACCCCCCCAAGCCCTTCAATCACATCTTGGCAAAGCCCCCCAGGCAGTTCTGCAGGAGGTAGGTCAGCCTGCTGTTACAACAGGGGACATGCGGCTCCTGCGGGGACCCTGGCAGTTAAGGGGAGGGCCCTGAGGACCCCCACAAACCCAGGGCCCTCCCCGTACCTTTTTGGCAAGGGCCGTGATGACTTGCCCCAGGGTGGAGAAGCTGGCATTGATGGCCCGCGTCTCGTGCAGCTGCTCCCCACCTGACAGCAACTCGTCCAGCTGTTTGCTGCCTGCCAGGTCCACCAGGCTCAACACCGCTGTGGGGGGAGAGGAGGGTCACCCCAAAAACAGGGGGGCCCAAAAAGGGCTCACCCTAAACCTGTGGTCCAAAAAAGGGGGCCCCAAAAAGGCTGACCCTAAACTGGTGACGCCAAACCTGTGACCCAGAAAGTGAGACCCCAAAAGGGCTCACCCCAAACTGGTGCCCCCAAAAGGGAAACCCCAAAAAGAGTCACCCCAAACCCATGGCCCTGAAAGATGGGCCCCCCCAAAGGCTCACCCCAACTAGTAGCCCCAAACCCATGGGCCCCAAAAAGTGCTCGCCCCAAACCAGTGCCCCAAGAAGAGGGACCCCAAAAGGGCTCACCCCAAATTTGGGGCCCCAAACGCAGGGCCCCAGAACAGCTCACTCCAGAAGGGGGGTCTCAAAAAGGGCTCACCCCAAACGAGTGGCCACAAACCCATGACCCTGAAAAGGCTTGCCCCAAACTGGTGGCCCCAAAAGGGAGGCCCTGAACCCATGGCCCCAAAAGGTTCACCCCAAACCCATGGGCTTGAAAGCGGAGCCCCTAAAAGGCTCACCCCAAGAGGAAGAACCCAAAAAGGGCTCGTCCCAAACCAGTGACCCCAAACCCATGGCCCTAAACGAGGGGCCCAAAAGGGCTCACCCCAAACTGGTGGCCCTGAACCCATGGCCCCAAACCAGTGGCCCCTAAAGGTTCGCCCCAAACCAGGTGGTCCCTACCCTAAAAGCTCACCCCAAACCAGTGGCCCCTCAAGGGTGTCCCCCGCAAAGGCTCACACCAAACCAGGTGGCCCCAAAGCAGCGGCCCCTAAAGACTCACCCCAATCCAGCAGCTCCTAATGGGTGGCCCCTAAAAGCTCTTCCATAAAGGGTGCCCCTGAACCAACGGCCCCTAAAGGCCCACCCCAAACTAGTGTCCCCAAAGCAGTGACCTCTAAAGGCTCACCCCAAACCACAGCCTCTAAAGGGTGGCCCCCCATAAAGGGTCCCACACCCCCACTCGCAGGCGCAGCACAGGTCCCGGGCAGTGTTGGAGCCCTGGATGCAGAGCTAGAAGACGCCACGGCTGCAGGATGAGCCGTCGTTCAGGGCTGTCTGGGCCACCGAGTGGTTGGTGGCTGCCGTCTGCAGCAGCCCCAGCACCTTGCGGGGGGACACAGATGCCCCGTTACCCCCCAAAACCACCCACACAACCAATCTGAGCTTTAAAGGGGGGAATCAGGGTCCCCCTACCCCCTCCTTGGAGGCGACGGGGATGCAGCACAGGTTAGGGACATGCACCTCCTCGTTGGCCTGCCGGATCTCCAGCTTGGCCCTGCACTTTGGCCGGCCGGCCAGCAGATCCCACAGAGATTTGTTGTAGATCTCCACAAAGCTGGCAGAGAAACCATACTGCCCGACAGCATCACACCAAGCCCCAAAAAACCCAGAAATGCCCCCAAAATGGAGTTAACGCTTTGGTTTTGGTTTGTTGGGTTTTTTTTTTTAACTCACTTTCCAGCCTTTTTCTGCCAGCTCCCAGGCGCCCTTGAAGACCTGCTGCACTATGCACAGGGTCACACCTCTGGTTTCGGGATCCAAGACATTGTCTCGCTGCTCGTGTCCCACATAAGACTTGGGGGGTGTAAAAGGAGATTTTGGGGGGTCCCCAACTCTGTCCTCACCCCCGGGGCAAGTGGGAGCAGCTAAAACCCCCTGTTTGTCCTAAAAAAATCTCATTGAGCACATCAGAGGGGGACTAAGGACAGCTGAGGGGTTCGTTAGCAGCAGAGACACCCTTAGCCCCTCAAAATAGGGGTAAGCGACAGGGAGACACCCCCAAAGCGACTCACCTCCCCTGCCTTGGAGAGCACCAGAACTTTGTTGTCCTTCGGGGGGAAGTAGAGATGCTCCAGGCCCTTCTGCTGCTGCTCCTCCTCCTCAGGCAGCACCAGCTACACATTACAAAAGACACAGATGTTGCCCTGAGGAAGGAGAGACACTGTTATTTTAGCGGTACAAGGAGGGAATTCAGATGGTTCATCCCCCACCCAACCCCCCCCTGGGCTTCACCTTGAGCTCCTGGACAAGGTTATGGAGATGTCGCCGCTCCATCTCCAGGCCATGGAGCTGCTCCTCCTGCTGCTGCCCCAGCTGCTGCTCCTGGGCAGCTGCCTGCACCCACAGCTTGGCTGTCTGTGCTGCCTGCCGCTGCACCGTCTCCTCCGCCAGCTTCAGCTGCGCCTGCCAGGAGGGAAACAGCAGCAGTTGCAGTGGGGGAGGTAAAAAACATCCCCAGTACGGGGGGAAACCAGCCCCGGATGTAGCATGGGGCAAAAACTGAACCTGGTGGGGGTGAAAAAATGAGCCCCCGTCATGGCAGGGGGTGAAAAGCAACCCCAACAGGGTGGAAAATCAGCCTTGATGGGGGAGAAAACCAGCCCTGGTTGAAGGGGCACGGGCAAAAAACAGCCCTGGCAGGGTGGAAAACCCCAAACCCCCGGGGGGCCTCATGGGGGACTCCAAAAGTCAAGGGGGAATAGCAGCAGTGGGGTCTGAAATTAATGGGCAGAAGAACATAGGGTTTGTCCCCAAAACTGGGAGGTCCCCAAAACCCCAGGAACCCCAAAAACCAAGGGGAAGCAGTTGGGGAAGAGGAGCAAAAATGGGACGGGAGGAATAAAATCAAGGTGGGGAAGAGATGGGGGGAATCCTTGAAACTAGGAGCAACACCAAAACCACAGGGGGGTCCCCAAAACCCCAGCGGGGGTCGCTGCCCCCTGAGGGAAACCAGAAAGCCAAAGAGAAGCAGTGGGATGGAGGAGTGGAAATGGGGCAGCGTGGAGTATGAAATCAAGGCGGGGAGGAAGTGGTCAGGGTCCCCCAAAACTGGGGGGGAGGGGGGGGCGGCAAAACCCCAGGGGTGTCCCCCAAAAACCTGGAGAGCATCACTGACCCATGGCGGGACCCCCAAAATTCAAGGGAAAGCAGCAGGAGGCAGGAGCAGGAATGGGGCAGTAGGGGGTAAAATCAAGGAGGAGGGGAGATGGAGGGGTCGTCAAAACCTTGGGGATCAGGAGGGGATGCCAAAATCCAAGCAGAAGCAGTGGGAAGGACAAGTAGAAATGAGGTGGGGAGAATGAAATCCATAGGATCCCCCAAAATTTGGGGGGGCTTAACATACCCCAGGGGCCCCCAAAATGCCCCCATCAGGACCCAAACAGTCTAGGAGAGGGGGGGCCTTGAAACAGGCAACAGAGATTTAGGGGCCACTGGTGGGAAGGGGGGTATCCCTGGAAGTGAGGGGACCCCAAAATGGCCCTAGGGTGGCTCAAAATGGCGAGGGGAGAAGCTCCTGGGGAGGCCCTGAAACCGCTCCTGGGGGGCTGTAAAACCACCCAGGGCGTCCAAGCTTAGAGGGGAGCCCCAAACCTGGCAGGGGGCAGGGCTTAGACCCAGGAGGCGGGCTCTAGACCTGAAAGGGATGTGGCTAGAGCCAGCCCCACTCCCAAAGCCAACTTGTGGGGAGGATCTCTGGGTCCTGTTTAGAGTTGAGGGGGTAAAAATCTTAGGCGGGGGAGGGACTGGGGGGTATGGGGGAAGGGTTGGAGGAACGCAGACATTCGGGGGGGATGAGTGTGGGTGGGGGAGCAGTACCTCTTGTAGTAGGTATCAGTGCGCCCACACGAGGTCCCAGATTTCCATACAACTTTCTGCCACTTCCAGCCCGGGCCCAGGGCGGGGCAGTCCTGCCAGCCCTCTGCCATGCTGCCCGGGGGAGCTACTGCGGAGGAGATGAGCAGCTCCCCAAAACCCCCCAAAACACCTACTCCCGCCCACCCAAAGCTACTGCGAGGGATGCAGGCAGCACCCGAAGCCACACCACCTGCCCGCAGGCCTGCCCCGAGCACCCCAAGCCACGCCCCCACCTCGTAACCCCGCCCCAAACACCCAAAGTCACACCCCGCCCCCTCACCCCAAGGACCCGTAGTCCCGCTCCACGCAGGTGGCGCTGAAGCCCTGCCCCCTTTCCCCACACCACGCCCCCAAACTCTGCCAGGCGCGCGGCCAGCGCGGCTCCTCCTCCCCACCAGTCCCCCACAAAATACTGCCCCGCCGCCACACCAACACCCCCCACTGCCCACACCCACATGGATTCCCCCAGCCGCCCCTCCCTCGCCCCGGTCACCCGTAAACTTCACCTCCCCCTCACTAACTACCCTCTCCCCCCAAACTGCACCTTTCCCTCACAAACACCCCCCCCTCCACACTAACTGCCCCTTCCCTCACACACATGGACCCTTAAACAGCCCCCTCGCTCCTCGGACACCCCCAAACTGTCCCTCCCTCACACGAACACCCTCCACAAACTGTCCCTGACCCACAAAAACACCCCGACCAGGGGCCTGCATCCCGCCCCAGCCCCACTCCCCGGCCCCCCTAGGGCACGCAGCCCTCCCCCAGCCCCACTCCCCAGCCCCTCTAGGGCACACAACCCTCACGCCCCCCCCAGCCCCACTCCCCAGATGCTCACAGCCCCTCCCCTGCCTGGAGCCCCCCAGTACCGCTCCCCGGGGCCTGCAGGACCGCCCCCATCCCATTGAAATACCCTCCGCAGCCAATCACTTCGTGGGGTGGGGAGCGAGCGAGCGGCTGTGCGGTGTTAAGCTACCTGCTGAGTTGAACCACAACCATCAGTTCCCCCTGCACCGATTTCAGTGAATGCAGTTTCTGAAGCTTTAAACTGAAGTTAAAGTGAGGCCCAGCAGCGGCCCCCCGGCCAACCTCCCCCCTAGTTTTACTACATGACATGATACGCTCTGGAATATCCCTTGGGTCAGGTGGGGTCAGCTGTCCCAGCTGCGTCCCCCCCCAAACCCTTGTGCACCCCCAGCCTGCTCGCTGGCAGGGCAGGGTGAGGAGCAGAACAACCCCGGTGCTGTGCAGGCGCTGCTCAGCAGGAACTAACGCAGCCCTGCGTCATCAACGCCCTTTGCAGCACAAACCCAAAATGCAGGAGGAGGGAGAGTGGGGTGGCAGTGGGGTGCAGGGGAAAGCCTCGTGTGGGAAAGGGAGGGGCAGACATGAGGAGGGGCATGCGTGGGGATGACCTACACCAGGGGGTCCAGCCGGGACAATCCACAGCAGGTAACTCACCTGGGACAACCCGCAACCGATAATCCGTTCCGGATAACTGACCCTCACTGGATAATCCACACCAGATAACCCCGAGCGATGCCCCTCAAACCGCTGGTATTTCACCCCAAATTGGGAGGTTTTTTGCTTTTCCATAGTATGAAAATTGGGCTTTTTTTCTTTTCCAAAATATTCAACTTGGAGGATTTTCGGCGCTTTTCCACAACATAAAAATTGGTGATTTTTGCTTTTGGTTTTGTGCATGAAAATGGGGGTTTTTCTGCTCTCCGGCTGCACAAATCCAGGTGGATTTGGCTTTCCTGGGAGCTCCAAATTGGGTATTCTTCCCTCAAATTGTGGTTTGTTTTTTGTTCACCCCCCCCCGCCCCACCCTTGCAGACCCTGAATCAGGGGTTTTGTGGTATTTTTATGCCACAGCGGCAGGTCCCGCTCTGTATGTGCACAGCCCCGCAGGGGAAAGTCCCCATTGGGGGAACTGGCCCCAAATCAGGATGGGAAAAGGCGGTAAAGGTGAAGGGGAAAGGGGCAGCTTTTGAAAGCGCTTTTATATCTTCAATAGAGAGGTATTTCCAGTGGGAGGGGGGAGGGGCAGCGGGTGGTGTCAATTTTTTACATCCTTTCTGTAAACAGGGTTTCTTTGCATGTTAAAAACCTTATCTATCACAGACATTTACATTTATGTGTCTATTTACACATACATATACATGTATTTAGGGAACATATTTGTTTCACTTTTCCTCCCCCCTATTTCCCACTTTCCCCCCCCATTTCCCACTTACTACACGTAATACCTATTCAGACTATGAATCTGTTTAGACTCATGTATTTTGACACTTAAATATCTTTATAGACTTCTCTATTTACACTTACATATATTTACACCTGTGTCTTTATAGACTTAGATATCCATTTACACTTATACCTATTTAGACTTCGATATCTATTTACATTTATATATAACTTCTTATATTACATATATCTATTTAGACGTACTATGTAACAGGTTCTCTATTTCAATGCCTCACACATATATTTACAGTTTTTAAAAATTTTTTTAACACCCCCTGCTCCCCCCTCCATGAATTTTCAGGCATTTTTGGGCTGGACCCCCTTTTTTGGGGGGGACCCCCCCCATTCCCCACTCACCTGCTCCTCCACGGCATCATCACCCCTCGGGTGATGTTGAGGTGCCCCAAATGACATCATCACCCCCCCAGACCCCAAAACCCCCCCTTTTTATTCACCTCCCCAAAAAGGCACAAAACAAGGGAAACGGCCCCAACCGGCAGCTCGTTACTTTAATAATGCCATTTACGTATGTACACACGGACCCCCGCCAAAAAGGGGGGCTCTGCTAGAAAAATAAAGGAGGGGCGGCCCCCCCAAACGGTTGCAGCCCCCCACAGTCCCTGTCCCGCAGGCTGGCAGCTGGCCCCTTACCCTCAGCACGTTTAACGACCGGCAGGCAAACCTGGGCCGGGGGTCTCTCCTGAGCACCACGGGACGCTTACAACGAGACATCTGAAAAACAAAAATCCCAAATGGTATTTCAGCATATTAAAAAAATAGCACCGAAGGCAGCAGAGGAATTCAGTCAGGATAAGGGATAGGGTAGTAGTTGAGCTAAAGGAGGATGCTAGACAAACAGGACAGCTCGAAATACAACACGTCCTTTAAAAGCTAGAGCGATTCGAACGCTTAAAATCAGCGTTAAGACTAATTGACACGATTTTGAACGCGTTCTTAGCAGAGAAGTAAACACTCTCGCTGGTGTCGGAAAACGCCTCATCCCTTCCTTACAGCACCGCTGCAGGGAGATAACCCCGTGAGGCTGCAGGACAAGGGTGTACCGTAATCAGCATCTACGCTCACGGATCCGCCGCCGCAGCTCCAGCCCTTGCGCTGCTGCTGCTGCTGCACATCTCGCTTGCTTGGTCGATAAAGTTGAAAGTGAAGTGTAAAACTTTGAAGAGTAAAATGAAAAAGAAATAACAAATCTCAGCAATTCATTTTATGCTAAAAAGGTGTGCATACGTTTATCTACATACAAGAAGACGACTTATACCATAAAAGTATTTGATTTTCCTTTTGCATTAATTTAAATTGCAGAGCTGTGAATTCATACCGTTAAATTATCTATCTCTACAATACACAGCTATCATTTGACTGGGGTTTTGTGTGTGTTATGTGACTAGGAAGGACGCCTGGCCAGCTGCGCCGAGACTGATGCTACCGAACTGCCGGGGAAACGCGCCATTGAAAGCGAGACAGAAATAAAGTACTTCAGAGCACTCGGTCAAAAGATTGGGAAAAAAACCCGTAACGTTCAGTTGCCTCTCTTTTTAAACATTTAGAGCAACTACCTAACTGCTTAAGTACACCTAATAAATTGTATGCTACAGCTATTTGGCAGTTACATTTTAAATGCAAGTTTGTAAATTATATAATTTTAACTTTTTTTTAAAGTTTCATTTATGATAGAAAACTATTTTTTATGATAGAAAAATCGGTGAGGCACAAAATCCCCCATATGGTTCTACTTTTGGGAACAAAAAAAAACCGAAACCCAAAGCAAATCCCCAGTGCTGCAATACATAAGGCTACCAAAAAGGACTGGCAGATTTGCTAATGCTTTTGGCTGTACTGAAGCATGCAGAGGAACACGTTTTCATGATCTCTCAACTGTTACAACTGGGAACCAATGACGCCATCAACTGTTGGAAGATGTGCTGTGCTTGGGTCTTTGGGAGGAAATTGACTGGGGGTTTTTTGTTTGGTTTGGTTTTTTGGTTTTTTTTTGTTTTTGTTTTTAAAGAGAACAAAAAGTCTTGTTGCTGATGACTTCTACTGCCAAGTATATCATCTCTGAAGATCCACTCTGATGGGAAGTTCATAAAATGCACCTCCTTTGAATGAGAAATATTTCCATTTTGGAAAATCTCTTTCGAACTGAAGTCAAAAATTACACACTGTAGGTTAAGGAAAAAGGACATTATTGAAGCAATAACTCACCAAAACCACATCAGGACTCACTGTCACTAGTTACAAGGCCGCTAATGTTTCTTGGGAAAGCCTGGAAAACATGCAGAAGCGAAGCCAATTTGTCCTGATTTGTCCATGTCTCTTCTTTGACTTTGATTGCCTTAAGTACAGATACTAGTATGTCAGTAAAGTTTTCAATTACTACTATAAGATATTTTAAATACTTATTCACTGAAAAAGCATAAAGCTTTTATAATGAAAACAAAGTCTGTTTCTTCTGAATATCTGATCTCTTACAAACAGTTTCTTTCCTCTTCTGGTACAAAATTATTTTCACAGTATCATTTAATAGTAAGCGCACAAAAACAGAAGACCATGCTTTCAGGAATAGGAAATAAATGAGGGAAGTAAGCTTTGCATAGGCGTAACATGCTCCAGAACAGACCTTATTTTATTTTAGTATTTGTGTTAAAATATTTAATAAAAAACTATAGAAGGAGAATTGGCACATTCTTAATATTAACTTTAAAGTCCACACTACAAGTACCTTAGGAAAAATGTAGACATACATCATTGACGTACCTTGTATTTACAGACCACTATGGATCCCTTCCATATGCCTTGTACTTTCATGGCTGGATAAAAGTAGATATAGAAAAAAAAAAATTTAAAAGCAATGTGACACAAGAGAGACAGGAAATAATAAAAAAATAGGGTTAGACATCTGGATAAAAGTAGACATAGAAAGAAAAGAGAGGGACAGGCAGAAGAACAGAGGAATAGCAAAAAAGGACAGGAGGGATATAAAAAAAGCTGAAGGACAGGCAGCCAGAAAATGAAATACAGAAAAAAGGAGAGAGACAGCGAGCAGGACAGACTGGGGGAGAGATGGCTGCAGGGGGTGGGCAGGGAGAACGACAGAGAATGGGGGGGCTGGGGGAGAGGGACAGGGGCAAGGAACAGCACAGAGGGACAGAGACAGAAAAAGAGGATGGGAAGCAGGACAGAGAGATGCAGCACGAAAAAAAACAGGGACAGGGAGAAGGACAGAGAGGCGGAGAGACAAAAAGAGCGACAGGGACCAGGACCCCCGAGGGATAAAGAGAGGGACAGAGGGCTGGATGCAAGAATAGAGAGAAGAACAGGAGTACAGGTAAGTGGAAAAAATGACAGAGAGGGAAAGAGAGAGGGTCAGGGAGCCAGGCAGACAGATGGATAGGCAAAAAGAGAACAATGGAGGAATGAAGAACAGTGCAACAGACAGGAGGAGGCAGGGAAAGGCAGACATGGGTAGGGATCTGGGAGGGGTGGGGGATGCAGAGCGGGGCAGGGAGTTACTGGGACGCGGAAGAAGAGAGATGCACGCTCAAGGGTCCAGGACTCACCATAGCTCCCGCTCTTGGCGCCGCATGGAGAAATGTACAATTCGGATGCTTCTTTCTCCCTCACTCTCTCTCCCCCTTCCTCTTCTGTAGCTCCGGTTACTCAACTGTCATTCATCTGAGAGAGCACAGCTAGTATCTTACAGCTTTTTAAATGTGAGGGTTCATAGATACATAGCATTTCTCTCACTCACACACACACAATACATGGACATACTGTACCTTTGGATACATGTACAGACCCTGCATTACACGTTAGCGATGTAGTCTGCTGAGGGCTATTAATTGGGATCGTTCCTCACTCAAATCACAGAATCATTAAGGTTGGAAAAGACCTCTAAGATCATCAAGTCCAACCATCAACCCAACACCACCATGCCCACTACACCATGTCCCTAAGCACCTCATCTACATGTCTTTTAAATACTTCCAGGGTTGGTGACTCCACCGCGTCCCTGGGCAGCCTGTTCCAATGCTTGACCACTCTTTCAGTAAAGAAATTTTTCCTAATGTCCAACCTAAACCTCCCCTGGCACAACTTGAGGCCATTTCCTCTCGTCCTATCGCTAGTTACTTGGGAGAAGAGACCAACACCCAACTCACTACAACCTCCTTCCAGGTAGTTGTAGAGTGCAGTAAGGTCTCCCCTCAGCCTCCTCTTCTCCAGGCTAAACACCCCCAGTTCCCTCAGCCGCTCCTCACAAGACTTGTGCTCCAGATCCTTCACCAGCTTTGTTGCCCTTTTCTGGACACGCTCTAGCACCTCAATGTCCTTCTTGTAGCGAGGGGCCCAAAACTGAACACAGTATTTGAGGTGCGGCCTCACCAGTGCCGAGTACAGGGGCACGATCACCTCCCTATTCCTGCTGGCCACACTATTTCTGATACAGGCCAGGATGCCGTTGGCCTTCTTGGCTACCTGGGCACACTGCCGGCTCATGTTCAGCCGCTGTCAACCAGCACCCCCAGGTCCTTTTCCTCTGGGCAGCTTTCCAGCCACTTCCCCAAGCCTCTAGCGTCGCGTGGGGTTGTTGTGGCCGAAGTGCAGGACCCGGCACTTGGCCTTGTTGAATCTCATACAATTGACCTCGGCCCATCGATCCAGCCTGTCCAGATCCCTCTACAGAGGGTTTCTCTATTATGCACATGGAGGCATCTTCCAGTTGGATCCATGTTGCTTCACTCTTCAGCTGGTTCGCCTTTTTCCATTCTCTTCAACTTCAGCCACGGCAGCTAGTCTAAAGAGATAGCGACTATTAGACCTTTCACTTTTCACACACCCTGCTAAAATAACAAGGCAAGCCAAGGACGACACAAGCCAACCTAAGCCAGATGCAGTTAACACAACCACGAGAGGAGGAACAGGTAACTTGGTCGTCAGGGCCGCCCCAGGCAACGAAAAGAACGAGCGATTGTTATCGACAGTTATCTTTGTTCACCCCAGGCTGCAACCACCCCACGGGCCTCCGCTCTTCTCCGGGGCACCCGGGGCAGCAACAGGACTCTCACAACCGAATGGGGTACAGGCAAGGCCCTAGCCCGCTCCCAAGAGCTCCTGCGCACCACAGTGCCGAGCGCCGCCGATGCACTACCCCCAGGCGGGCGGGAGACACCCCCGAGCCTGCGACCGCCGAAGGGTCTGGCTCGCCACACTGGTGGACCCGGCCCCCACCTACCGCCGACGAAATGAACCACGCCGCCATGCTGCTCCCGGGCACCGCGCATGCGCAGGCCAGCGGCGGCGCGTGGGAGGGGCCTGAGGCTGCTCCCGGGACGTGCGCATGCGCGAACGCCGAGCTGCAGTACCTTATATCAGTCAACGGGAGGCAGCAGCGCTATTGCGCGCGGGCCATACATATGCTGCAATACCAGGTTTTCGTCAAATGGCAGCAGTGATCAAGGGCTCGCCCAGGCGCAGTACCACATCTTGGTCACAAGACCAAGCAGCGAGGCCGGCGCGTCACCAGACCTGCAGTACCGACTGTCGGACACTGGGTGGCAGCAGCGAAGGCGGCGGCTCACCCGAACACGCGCGGGCGCCGCTGTGCAGTGCCGCGTTTTGCTCACTAGGTGACAGCCGTGAGCAGCGCGGCACGACGGCAGGCGCGCTGTCGGTGCGTGCGGCTGTACCGCGTTTCGCTGAACGGCCGGCCCACGAACACCGCAAAAAACTATGGAGCAATGGCAGGAAACTACACCTCCTGCAGGGAAGGCGGCTGTAAGAAAGACTACACGTCGCCGCAAGCCCCAAAAACTAACATTGCCACCCGGAAGCCCGGTGCCGGAAGACTACCACTCCTGGCTTGCTCCGCCAGCCAACAGCTCCAAGAGGCAGCGTTCTTCAAGTCCTGACCCCGTGGTGACGCCCGTGTCCTCTGCCCCGGCCCCCCCTTACCCGTGCCCCCCTCAGCAGCAGGCCAGGGTTTTTCCTTTACCCGGTTCCCTCTCTTAGACACAGCCCCATATGTCTGTCTCCTAGCCCCTTACGGCCCCTCTGCCGCTCAGAATGTGCTGACTATGGCTCACGCTACAGGAACCGTGTGTGGGAGACAAGCCCCCCCTCCTCCCCCCAGGCAGCAAGGCCAGCGTGTTGGCCCAACACCACCTCTTTCCCCGCAGGATGAGCCCTTCCTGGAGCAGAAATGCGCAGCCACCGGCTCTCTGGCCTACCTCGACCTTGCAGCTGGAACTGTACGCCCCGCAACAAAGCGAGGACAAGAAACAAGGGAAAGCAGGGCAGGCTAAGGGAGAAAAAAAATGCCAAAGCGGGTGCTAATGAGGGAGAGGGCAGGGCTCTCCCCACTCCGCTAGGGCACCCCAAGAAGCTGTAACCAGCCCTCCCAGGGTACTGCCGCATGTCCGGGGTCTGCTGAAGATTTTGGCACTGCTCACACCTTCTGGGGCTGACGTCGCAGTCTCGGGAATCCCTCGCCTCCTAGAAGCACCACAAAGGCTACAGCCCTTGCCGTGGTCTTACAGACTGTAAACCCATGTACCTGCATTTGGCAAAAAGGGCTGTTCAGAGACAACAGTCTACAAAAGAGGGCTACAAATCAACTACCTCCCTGAACTTCTAGAAAGCCAAAGCCCAACTCACCGCACTCCAGCAGGTATGAAGTCAGACTCGAGGTCAGGTTTTGATTTCCATGTGGTTTAATAAGTTAACAGGTTCAGCCGTTACACAGCAATGGAATTCTTCAACATTTACAAAGGTGCAAGAACTTCATTCATTTAGTCTGAATTAAGTCCTTTTATTCTAATCTCTTAAATAGCTACACAGTTCCTATTTTTTTTCCTCTAAACAACCTGGGGTTAAAATAATCCACCCAGAGAGAAGGCATCAAAGTACAAAAGAGCACGCACAAGGAGGGGCGCTAATTCAAATTCGGCGTGGGTATTTGGTCCAGTACCTGTACGAGCAAGGAAAGGTAGTGTGAAGCAGTCATGCCAGTAGAAGGAGCTGTGATATCGCAAGTACACAAAGACCTTTTCCAGAAGTTTGACCACCACTGGGATTGTTACCCTACCATGACACTCACCGTAACCTAGGGGGAGCGAAGGAGGGAGGGGAGAACAATGCAAAAGACCCCAAAGCACACCAACGCCAGCCACCCAACATTCAAGCATCTCACTAGCTACCCAGAAATGACTTCTCTGTAGGTTTAGCAAACAATGAACAGAGAGAAGCCATTGCAGGAAGGAAGCGGCATTGCTAGACAAAGAAACAGAATGAAAACATCTGTAAGCGTACACTTCGCCATGCGCCCAGTTCTAGTCTAGAAACAGTACGTGCCCATGGCCCTCTTATATCGGTTTGAAGAAGTTTTCATTACGGTCCCCTCCGCTGAACTGTTTTCTGACTAGCTCTCTACCGAAGTAGTCCCCCCTCGTTCTCTCCCACTTCAGCCAACCTGCCTAAAAACCCATCCTCAACTACCTAAGTTGCATGAGGGCGCTTGCAGGGGCAGGAGTTGGACTTGCTTGCTCAAGTCTGCCCCTGCGGAGGTCTGTGTAACAAGTATTTTGTGGATGCCACAGAAGCTGGTGAGGCTGCTCTCCTGACCCACTGATTGGGCCTGTCGTCCTCAGTCACTTGGCAGCGTGACCGGTACGAGCATTTGCAGAGCGTGCTCCAATTACAAGTGCGTGCAAACACGCGTGGACGGGCGTGATCCCTCTGCCCTCGAATATGCGGCCTTCGAGCGCCCTCTCCAAGTATCGGGCCTCAGTCAGACATCCATCATGCTAAAGCCTACAGCAGCCTCAAATCACTGAGGTTTTGCGGTTCCCCCCATTTCTTCCCGTGCCTGTTTTCTCTCACCTCAAGAGGATACCCCTCAAGGGCCAATGTAGAAGGTTTTTTCGACGGGGAGTCTCTTAACAAGCCTTACCAAAACATGGTGGGAGGATGTATCCAAACAGAAATATACTTACAAGCATACCGACAACTAGAGAAATCTGTTTTCTTCAGAGAAGTAAAAATACGCAGCATAGGTAAGTTCTAGTAACTCTGTTCAGCCAAAATAGAAGAAAAAAAAAAAAAAAGAAACACCCAAAAAATCACAAAACACCAAATAGTATACTTTGGCTTAATTTACCAATCACCATTTCTACTTGCGTAGCTGGCAGTGAAACACAGCATTTGGAACGCACGCCCTCATAAGCAGATTGAGCTCCTTCAGAAATGACTCCGTGCGTTCAAGCCCGCCGTTCTGCCACTCCTCTTCCCCCACATATTCGGTCGAGGACCGATTTCGCAAGGTGCAAATATTGAGCCTACCCTGAGACAGCAACCTGGCAACTGCAGATCATTCGAGTCTAAAAAGTTAGATGGCGGCCCACGCCGCTCGCTGGGGTTGTTCCGTGCTCCTGGCATTACGAAATGCCACAGACCCCGCAACGGCACCGAGGTGAGGGCATGGGTATCCGGAAGAAGTTAAACAGGGAAAAGCAGATTTCAAATAGCATTTCTTCTGTCATAAAACCAGAAGCACAAGCAGGGATTAAATATAAAAGAGATTACTTTAAGTAGTAGTTCTATGGGGAGAAACTCCCTGGGACTCTGCCTTTACGGTTTCTACTCTAACCTTAACCCTAACCCTAACCCTAACCCTAATGATAAGCCCTAACCCTAATGCTAACACTAACCCCAAACCCTAACCCATATCCCGAACTCTAACCCTAACCCTGAACCCCAGCCCTAACCCTAACCTTAAACCTAACACTAACATTTACCCTAACCCTAACCCTAACCCTAAAATTAAACCCTAACCCTAAACCCTAACCCAAACACTAACCCTAACGCTAACCCTAACTCTAAGCCCTAATCCTAACCCTAAACCTAAACCTAAACCTAACCCTAAAATGAAACCCTAACCCAATCCCTAACCCTAAACCCAAACCATAATCCTAACCCCAACCCTATCCCTAACCCTAACAATAACCCTAAGCCTAACCCTAAACCTAACCCTAACCCTAACCCTAACCCTAACCCCAATCCCTAACCATAATCCTAATGATAAGCCTAACCCTAATTCTAACCCTAACACTTAACCCTAACCCATATCCCGAACTCTAACCCTAACTCTGAACCCCAGCCCTAACTCTAACCTTAACCCTAACCCTAAACCTAAAACTAAACCCTAACCCGGAACCCTAACCCAAACCCTATCCTAACCCTAAAACTAACCCTAACCCTAACCGTAACCCTAAGCCCTAACCCTAACCCTAAACCTAATCCTAAAATGAAACCCTAACCCGATCCCTAACCCTAAACCCAAACCATAATCCTAACCGCAACCCTATCCCTAACCCTAACCCTAACCATAACCCTAAGCCTAACCCTAAACCTAACCCTAACCTTAAACCTAACCCCTGCCCCTAACCATAACCCTAATGATAAGCCCTAACCCTAATGTTAACCCTAACCCTAAACCTAACCCTCACCGTAACAATAAGCCCTAACCCTAACCCTAAACTTAATCACAAACACCTATAACTGATGTAAATGAGCAATATCAGAGCAGCAAGTCAGGTTCTTTAAATCCTTGCTTTCTCTCTTCCCTTCTCTCTTCTTGCTTTCTCTCTTCCGTTCGAGGAGAGTTCCGTTCGAGGAAGCTTTAGCTAGTTTTATTATATTGTCTGTCTTAGGAGGAACAGCCACTTCTACTTTCCGCTTTGTCTTGTCAATTTTTACTTTTGGCTTATCCTTCTCTTTTTTCTCCTTTTCAGACATCGGTTTGAAAGCAATAGAATCTGCTTCCATAGGCTCATCTCTCACAGGGGTGGCATCCTCTCTGCTTGGGACCATGAACAGGGAGTCCATTTTAACGTCTTCTGCTGGAACTGGCTCTCTTGGTTTTCTCGCACCTGCTAACAACTCAGCATTGGGAAATCCTTCATCCTCATCCCTTTTTCTTCTCTTTTTATGCTTATTTCCTTGGCCATCTCCCAGTGGATTTTTCACCTCCTTCTCTTTTGATTTTGTAGGATCCTTGATGCCATGGCTCTCTCTTTCAGAAGGTTTTTCAGGGTAATTTCCAGCTATATTGTGATTTTGGTGGCTCTGCCAAGCAGGATAATCCTCCCTACGTCCCCGAGCATATGGTGAATTCTCTTGTCTGGTCCCAGGTGGACCAAACCTACCTGGAGAAAAGTTCTCTCTGTTTACTGGAGGGTGAGGTTGAGCGCCAACAGCATAGCCCTTGTAAAACTTTCCATGCCATTCTCTGTAGTTCCTTTCCCATTCCCGGTACCTTGTCTTTTCAAATGGATCTCTACAGTCAAGTGATCTGCCATAGTAAGCTTTCAGATCATATGGTGGAACTTCTCTGTATCTGTTAAAATACTCCCTTCCTCCTTCCCCTTGAGGTATAGTCTGTTTAGTGGGAGACTGGCCTCTAAATACTGGAGACCTTGACCGTGAATGGCATCTTCTGTATGGGGGTGACCTTGACCTTGAACGCTGATAACCGTGTGACCTTGACCTAGAACGATAGTTACGCCTCTTCCCTTTGCCTCTTCTTGGATACGGCAGCAATCGCGAGTAGGAACGAGAATGGGAAGGACTAAATGAGCGAGAGTAGGAGCGAGTGCGGGAAGAACCTGATCTTGATGTGGAGCAGGTAGACGAACTTGTAGAGTAAGGTGAAGCACTATAAGGAGACTTGGACCTGGAAAAAACCACAACACACAAAACCAGAAATGAAGTTAATTCAAAACAGTCATTCTCCCCAATTTTTTTCCTCCCAAATTTGGTTTGGGTTTTTTCTCCTCTCCATACGCTTATGTCAAAGCTTCTTTCAGCTGCTGACATAATGCTACTGCAAATTGAGGAATTTGATAACATTTTTCAATTCCATTTGTCTTGTTTTAGTTATGCATGCTTACTATCTGCAACGAAAAATTCTATTGGAAAAAACACTGTCATTTTTCCTTATGTCAGATGCACTTTAGTGTAACTGCAGTCCGATATGCTGTTGAAATACAAACGTGAAAAACAAGGCAACTTCATTGAGCCAAATACTTCCTCCTCTTTAAGTCTCCGTTGTTCTCTGTAAAACTCCTCCCTAGATAAGGGAGGCCAATGGCATCCTGCCAACTTAAGCATTTTTCTCCCTGCTTTCTGTTCATTAGAGACTACGCTCATTTCCTGATCCTCATACTTGCCTTCCACATCCTCACCCCCAACAGTTCATTCAGTCTTCTCTCCTTATACTCAGCTTTGCACCTGTGGATGGAGGCTGCCCACACTTGAAAGAGACTCCCATCTCCCGTGGGCCAAGTGCCCACTGCTCCTCTGCCACTCCTTGATACACTTAATACATCACACTTCTGATCTTCCAAGTACTGCACAGATATTAACTAATCTTCTCTGGAACTTCTTTTAACTTCTTCCACATACGCTTCCTATGTTGTTGCCTCATCATGAGGTATTTGGCCTGGTCCTGTCCCTGAATTGTTGTTTTCTTGCTGACTGAATTGGAGATATCAGACAACCTGTGGGATGGATCCTGGTTTTTCTTTTGATTTACCTTTAAGATTTTATAAACACAATGCACTCTTACAATCTGTCTATAACAAACATATAGCGAAAGGAAGGACTAGCTTGACGCTGCAGTAATAGGTAAAACAGACTCCTCTCTCTCCAACTGAGAGAAAGCGTCTTGGCTATGTGAGATGACTAAATTGAAGAAATTCAAAATTGTCATAAAAGAACAGTGTTGACTTTTCCAACCATTTGCTCATGCAGTATCAACTAAGTTGTTAAAAAAAGAATGTTGGAGGCTGATTCCTATTGGGAAATCAATTTCTTCAGCCCTATTTAGCCAGTAATGGAAAAGGTGGCTTTCCATCTGATCCTTTAATTATCTTTAATTTTTATAGGCCATTATGGTTTCCTCAAAAAGCGTTCATTTCTCAGAGTCCTGTTTTCAGTCATGTACCGGAGTTTTATTTTAAATAACCTTAGTGGAAGCACAGATGCCCTTTGTAAAAGCCAATTCAAATGAAGCCATTTAAAAATTAATTACCACTTGGATTCTCCACAACTATCTGTGCATACTTGCTTCATTATAAATCAGCTGTTGTATAAGTTATGCGTTATACAGCCTCTTTTAACAGGTGACAAGGAGTCATCTACTGAATTTCTGTAGAATACTTACACTTCCCAGCCTGGTCTGCCACCTGCTGAGCGAACTGGACTGGCTCTCATTGGATGACCTTTTGGAGTGGGGAGAGGAAAAAGAAAGAAATCCCATTCAGTTCCTCTGAAGGTAATTTTTTTAAAGAAATTCTGAAGTTACAGTTACTTACCAGTGTCGTGGTTTAACCTGGCAGGCAGCGAAATACCACGCAGCCGCTCACTCACTCCCCCCGCCCCCCCAGTGGGACGGGGAGAGAATCGGAAGGGTAAGAGTGAGAAAAACTCGTGGGTTGAGATAAAGACAGTTTAATAGAACAGAAAAGGGAGAATAATGATAATAAATAATGATAGAATATACAAAATGAGTGATGCACAATGCAATTGCTCACCACCTGCGCTGACCGATAACCAAGTAGCGATCGGCACTTCCTGGATCACGCCTACCGTTCATATACTGAGCATGATGTCACATGGTATGGAATACCCCATTGGCCAGCTGGGCTGGCTGTCCGGATTATGTTCCCTCCCATCTTGTGTACCTAGCTCAGTCAGTAGGCACGGGAGCTGTCCTTGGACTAGGAGGGCACTTAGCAACAACTGAAAACATCAGTGTGTTATCAACATTCTCCTCATACTAAATCCAAAACACAGCACTAGGAAGAAATTTAACCCTATCCCTGCCGAAACTAGGACAGTATCCACCCCTTATTCTATACCATTTACGTTATGCTTAGGTCTCACATTTTTCGATACCTTTCAATTAATCACCACTATCTTTTTTATATATATACATATATAATACATATACATACATATATACATATAATACATATACATACATATATATACATAAATATATATAAATGTCCATTGAGTTCTTTTAGTCCACAACTTTGGGCTCCATCTGTCATAACAGTCTTTCAGGGCCAGAAAGATGGTGTGTGGTGTTGGGCTGTTGCATCCTGAAGCCAGTTCTCATTTCGGTACTGCTGCGCTCGTCCAGTTCTATCATCGTTGCACTTTACTCGGTTTCATCAGAGTTAGTTCATTCTTCATTAATCTGGGTGATTTTCACTGCTATACCATTGATAGCAACCATAGAAATAATGATATACAATATCATATAACAATTGACATCATAAAATATTCAGTTCATTGGCTATTTTCACCCAAAATCAAATCTCCTTGAGGTACACACCGGACTTGCCCATCCTTTCGCATCACCCACCAAGTGCACCCAGGTCCTTGAGCAAAAGCAATCCCATGGATGTGTTTTCCCTTGCCAGAGGCAGGAGTAACCCAGACTGTCTTCCCCAGCATATTTCTTATGTGCACGACAGGGACTTTATCTCCATCTACAGTATATAAAAGTCTTGATTGGGCAGGGCCAGCTCGATTAACAGACCCCCTAGTGTTGACTAACCAGGTGGCTTTTGCTATATGTGTATCCCAATGCTTGAATGTCCCACCACCCATTGCCCTCAGTGTTGTCTTTAGCAGCCCGTTGTATCATTCGATTTTCCCGGAGGCTGGTGCGTGGTAGGGGATGTGATAGACCCACTCAATGCCGTGCTCTTTGGCCCAGGTGTCTATGAGGGTGTTTCGGAAATGAGTCCCGTTGTCTGACTCAACTCTTTCTAGGGTGCCATGTCGCCATAGGACTTGCTTTTCAAGGCCCAGGATGGTGTTCCGGGCAGTGGCATGAGGCACAGGGTATGTTTCTAGCCAGCCGGTGGTTGCTTCCACCATGGTGAGCACATAGCGCTTGCCGTGCCGGGTTTGTGGGAGTGTGATATAATCAATCTGCCAGGCCTCCCCATATTTGTATTTCAACCATCATCCCTCATACCAAAGAGGCTTTACTCGCTTGGCTTGTTTGATTGCAGTGCACGTTTCACATTCATGGATAACCTGTGCAATAGCGTCCGTGGTTAAGTCCACCCCTCGATCACGAGCCCATCTATATGTTGCATCTCTTCCTTGATGGCCTGAGGCATCATGGGCCCACCGAGCTATAAATAATTCACCCTTATGTTGCCAGTCCAGATCCACCTGAGCCACCTCAATCTTAGCAGCCTGGTCCACCTGCTGGTTGTTTTCATGTTCTTCAGTGGCCCGACTCTTGGGTACGTGAGCATCTACGTGACGTACTTTTACAACCAGGTTCTCTACTCGGGCAGCAATATCTTGCCACAATGCGGCAGCCCAGATGGGTTTACCTCTGCGCTGCCAGTTGTTCTGCTTCCATTGCTGCAACCACCCCCACAGGGCATTTGCCACCATCCATGAGTCAGTATAGAGATAAAGTACTGGCCATTTTTCTCGTTCAGCAATGTCCAAGGCCAGCTGGATGGCTTTTACCTCTGCAAACTGGCTCGATTCACCTTCTCCTTCAGCAGTTTCTGCAACTTGGCGTATAGGACTCCATACAGCAGCTTTCCACCTCCGATGCTTTCCCACAAGGCGACAGGACCCATCAGTGAACAGGGCATATTGCTTCTCGTTTTCTGGTAGTTTATTATACAGTGGGGCTTCTTCAGCACGTGTCACCTCCTCCTCTGGGGATATTCCAAAATCTTTGCCTTCTGGCCAGTTCGTGATCACCTCCAAGATTCCTGGGCGACTGGGGTTTCCTATTCGGGCCCGTTGTGTGATCAGTGCGACCCACTTACTCCACGTAGCATCGGTTGCATGATGTGTAGAGGGGACCCTCCCTTTGAACATCCAGCCCAGCACCGGCAGTCGGGGTGCCAGGAGGAGCTGTGCTTCAGTACCAACCACTTCCAGAGCAGCTCGAACCCCTTCATATGCTGCCAATATCTCCTTCTCAGTTGGAGTGTAGCGGGCCTCCGATCCTCTGTATCCCCGACTCCAGAACCCTAAGGGTCGACCTCGAGTCTCCCCTGGTGCTTTCTGCCAGAGGCTCCAGGTAGGGCCATTCTCCTCGGCTGCGGTGTAGAGCACATTCTTCACATCTTGTCCTGCCCGGACTGGCCCAAGGGCTACTGCATGAACTATCTCCTGTTTAATTTGTTCAAAGGCTTGTTGTTGCTCAGGGCCCCATCTGAAGTCGTTCTTCTTCCTGGTCACTTGATAGAGAGGGCTTACAATCAGGCTGTAATCTGGAATATGCATTCTCCAAAAGCCCACAACGCCTAAGAAAGCTTGTGTTTCCCTTTTGCTAGTTGGTGGGGACATGGCTGTTATTTTGTTGATCACATTCATTGGGATCTGACGACGTCCGTCTTGCCATTTTATTCCTAAAAACTGGATCTCCTGTGCAGGTCCCTTGACCTTACTTTGTTTTATGGCAAAACCGGCTTTCAGAAGGATTTGAATTATTCTCTCCCCTTTCTCAAAAACTTCTTCTGCTGTGTTGCCCCACACGATGATGTCATCAATGTATTGCAGGTGCTCTGGAGCCTCACCCTGTTCCAGTGCGGTGTGGATCAGTCCATGGCAAATGGTAGGGCTGTGTTTCCACCCCTGGGGCAGTCAGTTCCAGGTGTACTGGATGCCCCTCCAAGTGAAAGCAAACTGTGGCCTGCACTCTGCTGCCAAAGGGATGGAGAAGGCGGCATTAGCAATGTCAATTGTGGCGTACCACTTGGCTGCCTTTGACTCCAGTTCGTATTGAAGTTCTAGCATGTCCGGCACAGCAGCACTCAGTGGCGGCGTGACTTCGTTCAGGCCACGGTAGTCTACTGTTAGTCTCCACTCTCCATTAGACTTTCGCACTGGCCATATGGGACTGTTGAAGGGTGAGCGAGTCTTGCTGATCCCTCCTTGGCACTCCAATCGACGAATCAGCTCATGGATAGGGATCAGGGAATCTCGGTTGGTGCGGTATTGTCGCCGATGCACTGTTGTGGTAGCGATTGGTACTTGTTGTTCTTCAACCCCCAACAACCCCACAACAGAAGGGTCCTCTGAGAGACCGGGCAAGGTGGACAGCTGTTTAATTTCCTCCGTCTCCAGGGCAGCTATACCAAAAGCCCACCGATGCCCTTTTGGGTCCTTAAAATACCCTCTCCTGAGGTAGTCTATGCCAAGGATGCACGGAGCCTCTGGGCCAGTCACAATGGGGTGCTTCTGCCACTCGTTCCCGGTTAGGCTCACTTCGGCCTCCAATACAGTTAACTCTTGGGATCCCCCTGTCACTCCCGAAATACAAATGGGTTCTGCCCCTTTATAGCTTGATGGCATCAGGGTGCACTGTGCACCAGTGTCTACGAGAGCCTTATACTCCTGTGGGTCTGATGTGCCAGGCCATCGAATCCACACAGTCCAGTAAGCCCGGTTGTCCCTTTCCTCCACCTGGCCGGAGGCAGGGCCCCTCTAGTTCTGGTCATAGTATCCGCTTCTCACTTCTTGCAAACGTGAGTCAAGAATTCCTTCATTACAGTCCAAAGTAAGATCAGCCCTTCTACTCTGTCTGGGGAACTGTTCACTGGAAACTGGACCGTCGTGAGACAGGGTTTTCCTGAAAACTGGAGCAGCATTTTTCCTGAGAGAACCCCCTTGTGTGATTGTTTTTCCTTGCAACTCACGTACACGTGCCTCAAGGGTCAAGGTAGGTTTTCCATCCCACTGCCTCATGTCCTCTCCGTGGTCACGCAGGTAAAACCACAGGGTGCCCCGTGGTGTGTACTTTCGATATCCTCTCTCTTGAGGAGAAAAACGCTGACTCCTAATGGCTGAGATACTGGTCCGTACAGGTGGAGAATAAGACCTATCGTCTTTGAGTTGCTGGACCTCTCGGGATAGTTTCTCTACAGCCGAGACAAGGGAGGAGGAGATAGTTTCTTTGAAATCCCGAAGTCTGCTAACCACCTCATCCACCGTTGGTGCTTCTTCCTCTTTCCAGCACAGTACTGCTAACGAACTGGCATACGATGCTGGTGCGCTCCGTACCAACTTCCGCCACATGGATCGGGTGCACTGGACGTCATCTGGATCTTTGGGTGTTCGGGCGTCATCCGGGTCACTATAAACCACCTCCAGCACGCCTAGTTCTCTCAGGTACTGGATACCTCTCTCCATAGTAGTCCATTTGCCTAGGCGATATATAACATCTTCCTTGAAGGGATACCTTTCCTTTACGCCTGACAGCAGTCGCCTCCAGAGGCTGAGGACCTGTGTCCCTTTTCCGATTGCTTTGTCAATACCCGCTTCCCTAGCAAGGGATCCCAGCTGTTTGGCCTCCTTCCCCTCTAATTCCAGGCTACTGGCCCCATTATCCCAGCATCGGAGCAGCCAGGTAACAATATGCTCGCCTGGACGACGGCTGAAATCTTTCCGCATATCTCGCAGCTCACTCAGGGATAGGGATCGGGTGGTTTCGGTCTCGTTTATGAGTTCTTCCTCTTCCCCCTCCTCTCCTCGTGGTGTCCCTGCTCTTTCATCATCCCTTTCTAAACGACCTGATCTCCGCTTCCAAGATTTCCTCTTTCGTACAGGGGCAACGGATACCAGCAGGGGTTGGTCCTCTGGTTCAGCTGTAGTGCCTGTTGCTGGGGTTTGGGTAGCTGCAGTGCTTGTCATGGGGGTTGGAGTAATTGTAGTGCCTGTTGCCGGAGCTTGAGTGGCTGCAGTGCTTGTCGCAGGGGTTGGAGAAGCTACGGTGACTGTTGCCGGGGTTTGAGTAGCCACAGGGGTTGTCATGGGGGTTGGAGTAGCCGCAGTGCCTGTCGTGGGGTTTTGAGTAGCCACCGTGTCTGTAGCCGCCCCCGAGACTCACCGCTCCGCCCGCCCCGATGAGGCACCGCTGCTTGCCCTCCCTCTTTTCTTGTTCCTGAGGGTTGATCTCTGGACAGTATTCCTGAATAGTTGTTTAACCCTAAACAAGGCCTGAACCACATTCAGGAGACATAGCAATATGAACATGCTTCTTTGAACATCCCAAGGATATTCAAAATTCTCAGGGAATATTGTGGACATCTTTGTGAAGAGGATAGAAGAAAAAGGAGTTTCTGACGATATGGAAGGGAAGATGAACAAGTGGGAGAAAGTGTCCCATCCCGTCTCCCCCTTAAATTCATTCTCCGAGGAGAAACAAGTGCAATTACCAATAATTTCTAAGAGGTGGTTCCCGAGGTACAGAAATGACGGCAGTGCCGAGTACAGATACCAGATTAGACTTACGACCAACGATTTTATCACCTCATAAAACAGCAACAAAACTATAATCTTGGCCCAGTTCCGAATAATGATAAACAGCACAAACGCGAACATATACTGCAAGCAAGGTATTACATGACCCAACATTGAGAGCCAGCCCCACAACTTTGACAGCCAATACATCAACATTGTGACCAATCAATATAATGGATGCTTATAACAATTTTGCCTTAACACACTTTGGTCAGATCTATCGTTAACTCAATCCTTCGAGCCCCACGTTGGGCGCCAAAAAAGGACTGTCGTGGTTTAACCTGGCAGGCAGCCAAATACCACGCAGCCGCTCACTCACTCCCCCCGCCCCCCCAGTGGGACGGGGAGAGAATCGGAAGGGTAAGAGTGAGAAAAACTCGTGGGTTGAGATAAAGACAGTTTAATAGAACAGAAAAGGGAGAATAATGATAATAAATAATGATAGAATATACAAAATGAGTGATGCACAATGCAATTGCTCACCACCTGCGCTGACCGATAACCAAGTAGCGATCGGCACTTCCTGGATCACGCCTACCGTTCATATACTGAGCATGACGTCACATGGTATGGAATACCCCATTGGCCAGCTGGGCTGGCTGTCCGGATTATGTTCCCTCCCATCTTGTGTACCTAGCTCAGTCAGTAGGCACGGGAGCTGTCCTTGGACTAGGAGGGCACTTAGCAACAACTGAAAACATCAGTGTGTTATCAACATTCTCCTCATACTAAATCCAAAACACAGCACTAGGAAGAAATTTAACACTATCCCTGCCGAAACTAGGACACTCATTCAGTATTAACTAAGTTGTTAAAAAAAGAATGTTGGAGGCTGATTCCTATTGGGAAATCAATTTCTTCAGCCCTATTCAGCCAGTAATGGAAAAGGTGGCTTTCCATCTGATCCTTTAATTATCTTTAATTTTTATAGGCAATTATGGTTTCCTCAAAAAGCGTTCATTTCTCAGAGTCCTGTTTTCAGTCATGTACCGGAGTTTTATTTTAAATAACCTTAGTGGAAGCACAGATGCCCTTTGTAAAAGCCAATTCAAATGAAGCCATTTAAAAATTAATTACCACTTGGATTCTCCACAACTATCTGTGCATACTTGCTTCATTATAAATCAGCTGTTGTATAAGTTATGCGTTATACAGCCTCTTTTAACAGGTGACAAGGAGTCATCTATTGAATTTCTGTAGAATACTTACACTTCCCAGCCTGGTCTGCCACCTGCTGAGCGAACTGGACTGGCTCTCATTGGATGACCTTTTGGAGTGGGGAGAGGAAAAAGAAAGAAATCCCATTCAGTTCCTCTGAAGGTAATTTTTTTAAAGAAATTCTGAAGTTACAGTTACTTACCAGTTGTGGGTATTGCTTGTCCTTGGGGGCCCAGAAGACTTGGTAATGCTGGTTGTCTTTGTACGGGAACCTGATAGACATCTCAAAAAACCATTAGTAGGCTTGAGTTCTGAAGGTTTTAACCAACTCTCCCGTGGAGAAGAATGTGGATTAAATGCCTAACTATCCGTTTGCTGCAGACCACAGTAAGTCACCAGAGTTGGCTATATCATTTTCTATGAGAGAAATGAATCCCACCTCTCCTTTGCCAGAGGGTAAATGTAAATTGCAGGCTCAGGGTAAAGTTCGTCTCCGAGTAACTACATTTTATAAATGGAAGAAGTCTATTTCCTACAAAACGAGATCCATGACAGAAACACAGAAGTGCTACCAAGTGCATTTTAAAACAGCCACTCCTGTCAGCACACAGCAGTATTTTTTTAGTTTATAGCAACAGGAAAACTTCAGTCTGTTTCACACATGGGATTTGATAAAAGTCAGAGGGGGCGGAAATCTCAGTCCCAACAGCTACTTGTTAAATTTTGCAAGAAGCCTTTGAAACATAAACCAAAAGCAAAACGAGCTTTCAGAGAGAACGACTCCACTGCAAACACTACTGAAATGTTTTGCAGAAATACAGATTCTTAGCATACCACACGTTTAACCAACTTCCAGGGGCACGAACAGCCGGACCACCCTATTTTAATATTCAAAAGTATCACAGATTCTATGGTTAAGCACAATGACAGTGCTTCCTGCCCCGTAATTACAGATGCTGGCCAACTTGGTTGCATAGCCACTCAGACATGCACGCATGGTTTCTCTCGCTCACTTTTTGGCCAGTCCAATTAATTCCATACTTACGCATTAATAGTTGGTATTGCGTATTTTCCAGTGTTTGTCAGCATAGCACCCTTTGTATTGAGGTCTTTCACCTCCATCATGAAACTCCTTGGAATTCCTGTGCTCTTTAATTCTGAGAACAGGCTCAACATTTTTGTCCTGTTAAGAAAAGAAATGCAGACGTATCTCCTTTTAAGACCCACACTTAAAATGACATTTCAATGATTATTTTAAGCAGCAAAAGCCTTTAATCCTCTCCTTTTACCCAGCATAAGGGTTGCTCGACTAAAATACTTATTTTCCTAAATGAATATAGCCAGGATGTTCCAAAGGCTTGAGCAGTGTTTTGAACTCATTCCATTCTTTGGCTTAAGTTCAGGTTCTTTAAGGGTGAAATATCCCTTAGCTCACCATCACCATCAGAAAAGAGATACAAACCCGCTCCTCCTCCAAAGCGCAATTCAGAGCACAAATATTCAATAGATGGGGTCAACAGAAACATCTTGGTTTTACATGAAATACTAAAAACTGTGAACTGTCATTAAACAGAGTTAAAACCAGAAACATTTCCAGTAATATTGAAATATATAAAAATATGCATGAAAGTTCACAGAGCAAGATCTGTGGACATACTTAATGTCTATGACCTAGAAAAAAGAAAAGTTTACATTTATAATGCCAGGTTTCCCTTGGATTTTGAAGGGCTTTGCAACGTTGCCATATGAACCTCTGTCTTTCACCCCAAGAGAAACAATTCTTAATATGAGTATTCATGGATTTGTTACGTAACTGCCAAGGTAAAATAATGAAAAGCTAAGTAACACCAGAAGTCCCCCACAGTCTTACCCCATTTGTTGGGCAGTTCTTTATACAGTCGCCAGGTTTTCTGCAACGAAAGCAAGCAGATGATGGTGGAGGTGGACCCCAGGGTTTCTGCATGTAACTAAAAGGGTTTGGGGCAAAGAAGAAAAAGGTATGCACGTGTCTCTCTCGTTAAAACAAACTTCTCTACAATTTTTCCATAATCTTCAAAGAACAGATTTGACATTATCAACACTTACTTGATTGGATCATATTCCTGGCAAGACTGTAGCATCATAGCTTTTATTTTATCTTCTTCGGAAGCATTGGCTTCAGCCAGATTGGCACTCTGTTTAACAGGTAATTATTTGACACATACATTAGAAACACATTTAAGCCCACACTGCCAAAGAGAACACCACTCACCCAACCCTGTAAAGAGCAGCACAACGCCAGCTGAGGTTGCATGAAAACAGCTGCTTATATGAAACAGAGTTGTCCAAAAGATGTTCTGGGGAGTCCTTACATCATCACAGGCTGTTGATGTGCCTGTTAACCTACTTGAAAAGAGCATTCCTGGGCACTCAAAACCTTAGGCTCTTCATGTTCCCCCCCACTAACTTCTTCATAGGAAGCAAGTTAACTACAATAAGCAAAACCTGCAGTTTTTTTCCAGTTGACCGTGTCCTTTTAACATACAAATTGTAATACAAACGTTATGCAGAACTGGATCTTCAAATTATTGAAGCCAGCTGATTTTTTTAAAGTAGTATTTGTTCAAATGTTTTTATTACACACTAGTACAGATACAAGCAGGGTCTAAGGGAGTGACTGTAAATGATTTGGACCCTCAAGCACCTATCATTCAGATCAACCACTCATGGTTTTGGTTTTAGATGCATTCATTCACAAAAGCAACCAACTTGTTTCAGCATTTTGTTAAAGGGCTGTTTCATATACACAGCTTTTTCTCAACTGTAACATAATCCAGATCGACATCTATGAAATCATTTCCATTAACATTTACAGAAGACTTTACAGATACTTGACTAATTTGTTTGAACCCAAGCGGTTTACAAAACACATCCAAAACCCACAAGACATTACTAGGAATAGACCAAAATTCAAGATGGCATTTAATGCATAATAAAACAGAAAACTTTTTACAACACATTGCCTCCATGCTAAGCCAGTCTGCACTGAGGAGGTTAGAGTAAGGAACCGTTTGGAGCTGCTTTATCTTATGTTCCTCTATTTTTCTGAAATACTTACATTTTCTCAAAAGCTTAAATGTGTACACCACTTGGACAGTTTTTCACATTTTAGAGTAAAACTTCACCTGAGTTTACAGAACCAAGGACATGTTTAGGGACAGCGCTAACAGAGACCAATTTCTCCTGGTGGCTACCTTCCAAACTATTTTTTTTTTCTTACCAAATGTCCACAATTTAATTTCTGCAGTGAGAGAGGGAAGAAGTTACCAGTGGGAAGAGATTTTTCTTTCTGGGAAAGGAACTCCAGCCTTTATTTTCAGAAGAAAGGACTAGCTCCTCTGCATTAGGCCCTGCCTTCTCTAATCTTTGTAACTTTAAAGACTAGTAATTTAATTGGCTAGCACTACGCCTTTTCACAAAGTGCAATCCCTAGTGCTTTCCCAGACAAAGTTACATGTTGTTGAGCAAAAAATGCAAGCAGTTCCATAGCAAAACATGGCATTACAACAGTTTCAGAAGGTCACGTTTGCTAATATGCCACACATACGCATCAGTATTTTCCTGTAAACAATTAGGTGCATTTACACAATTTACAAACAAATTTATCAAACAAATTAGATTGTGTTGTCCACTGTATATATACTACAGTGTATGAAATTGTGCAGCATTCAAAGCATGGATCTATAACTGTAGCGCCTAGAAATTCAAAAATAGCCATGCAGTTGTCCGTGTTCCAGAAACGCTTCTATTTTGGCTCTTGCAAACCCCCCTGAAATGTCCGTCACTTACAGCCAATTAAATTCTTCTGTGAAAATTGTGTTACTTTCCAATGCAAAATGAACAAAAAGTATGAAAAACGGTAAACAGCTTCTGAAGTGCTTCTTCTTTGTGTCTTGAAGATGAGTAATACTGCAACATTACGTTGCGGCTGATAAGGTCCTCCCCCTTCTATCTTCCCAAACTGGCAACTACTCTCTACCAGGATAGTATCAAAATATACACACATTTTAAAGTTAAAAGAAATACTTTAAATTATTAAAAATTAAATTAAAGGTTTGTTCACATGACAACAGTTCTCCAGCTATAGATCACAGTATAAGATTTAAAAATACAAAGCAAACACTTTTTTTTAGGAATATATATGTACCTTAGTCAGCTGGGCCAGAGAAATAGATGCAGAAGAGTCATCAATCTGTTCACAAAAAATTAAACTCACATTCAAGTTCTACAATCAAAAACAGAGCAATAGTTAACCTCTACTGTAGTCTGACAGTCTGCACTATATCCTCCGAGTGTCACTGAAAGAGCCATTTCCAACCTAGTGTAGTTGGTATTTGTTCAAAACAAAGTCCAAACCTGTGACAGCTTAAGAGTGCCTATGTGGTTAAGGAGAAGAAGCTAAACTAACCAAACCCGCTGGAGATCAATTTATTGCTCCAGAATATCTCAGAGAGGGACCCTTGTCAAATGCTCACAGCTGCTTAAAAGTCGAAGGGGTAAGGAAGCTATCAATTTTCAGCTAAAAAGGATTTTTAACAAATATTTATTTGAGAAGGAAGCATCACTACAGGAAACTTCTTTTCAGTGTGGTTTGTAAACTAATCAGCCAAGTATTTCCTTGTGTTACGTATTTCTGTTTTAGCAGCAGAACGACAGTGTCTTCAAACCTGAAGAAAAACGCTGCCCCTTTTCCAAATGTAAATTCAAAGTGGCAGTATCCTAAAGAAAAGCTTAGCCTTTGGGAAATTAAAGCAGCATCCAGCCCTGAAGTCACCCAGATCCAAAAACGTACTGCAGGCGGAGGTTAAGAAAAATGACAGGGATTTTACCCTTTACAAATGCACCAGGCTCTAACCTTGTGCCAAAATTTGTACACTAGGTTTTACGTATTTTCATTTGCAGACAAACTATTAAACTGAACTGCTTCATCTGATAAAGCGGAAAGGTCAAATGTAGAACTTTAGAATACCACTTTGTGTAGCAACGATATTTAAATTCACAGCAATCTATTAAAGACAGTTATGCACTCAGTTATGCACTCAAACAATATCGCTTCAATTATACAGTTTCAGGAACAAATACCCAAGTCTTTAAGGACATGAAAAGGAAGCATTTAGCTGCACAGAACTGTCCTCAAAATGTGTGGGACATGTTGGTTTTGGTATTTGTTTGAACCCCCGAGTCAAAAGTAAGAAACAGTACCATGTTTAACAATAATGGTTTCTCAGTGGTTTTTGATAACATTTTCAAAAACCATGTTCAGTTGTGCAAACCTTGAACCTACGTGATCTAAAAACGATTGTACATTATCTGTACAACACAAAGTCGTTCAGGAAATAGTCTAGCATATCCAGTATGAAATACAATGCATTACTAGGCACAAACACCAATATTCACATTAGATAGAACTGTGCAAATGATGGCATTACTCCGTTTCTACTATGCTGAATCAACTACATTGTATTTACAACATATACTATGTTTTACTGGAAAAGCTATTAAGTTAATGTTTGGAAAATTAATCCAAGGCTACCTTAAGTGCAGCGTGCAGCAAAAAGTGTGAGATTGTGTTTTTATATACTGCTTTTGATGTTCCACTTACTGGCTCAGTTTGACTTCTAGAAGAAGAAATAAAGGTGATCAGAACTTCAAATACAGCACTTGTACCAAAAACATAAAGCACTGAAAACAGATTATAAAACCTGAACATCAAAACTTTATTTTCTGATAGTCGAGTGAATCTGGAATTTTACTCATATACATAAACCATTGTCTCTTGGTACATTCAGTGCAACTAAAAAAACCCCCCAGAATCCCATTTCTGCTTTGTCACAAATTACTCTAAGGCTTACGGATATAGAACACGACCGTGCAAGGGGAAGTCCTCAGATAGTTTGTCTCTGCTACATAAGTATCAAAACCAGGAAGTCTGTACTACAGTTTTGTGTTCATAAATAATCAACCATCAAAATACAAAGGTAACTTTAGCCAATCTGTGTATCGCTAGTATTACAAATAGGTACCAGATGGAGTCCTTTAGTTTCTAAGAAAGAACAGTGATAGTCTAGACACTTCCAAGTGCACCTTTACTTAAGTGAAAAAAAATCAGTCATCTGACAAATAACAACAATGTCAGCAGCATCGTCTTTAGAACAGTGTTTCTCTGTGGAAGCCCAAGCACTGTGTTCAGATATCTTAGCCATGAAAGTGCCAAAACACTAAATGTGTTACATATGCTATATGGACTAAAAACAGTAGTAGAAATGTCACCTGAAAGCAGGTCCTAGGCCTTTGTGCGATTTAGGAGACCTGTGACAAAGAAAAAAGGTCTTGGTTGCCAGAATTTGCTTCAAGATAATCTTGAAAATGCTACGATATTTTAGGAAATATTTATTAAATTTGAAAACTTGCTGAGATTCCACATACTCATTGATCTGTATCTGCACACTACTCATCATGAATCAGCCATGCAACCATTGATGTCGTTAACAAACAATTCACACATCATCCAAAGTGTCCCATGAGCAGAGGCAATTCAAAGGCTGCTGTGCAACTGGTGTACAAATAGAAAGGCGCACGCTCCCTGCCACTGCTAGAACACCACCAGGCTCGCAACGACAGCCACGTACCTCCTGAAGTTGAGGAAGGACAAGGACATCCTTTAGATTACCACAGCATGGATTCTTCATACATTTACCTTCAAGAGCGTACTAAAAGGAGAGTAACGCATTTTTGAAGGCCTCTCCACCATTACAGCATACATTCATCATTCCCAAACATCCACCACTCTACCAGTTGTTTCTGCAATGTTCACAGCTGAAAGACTAGAAAGCTAATCTGCCTGGTTAATTTTCAGCGCTAGAACAGCGGTGCCATTCCTTCCTTATCCCCTTATACATACAGGTATGTATCTGACCTTTGATGCTAGCCGCATCTATCCTCTCATTTTAGGGCAGCATTACAATACCAGGAGAGGGTGCCCGAAACAGAGGATGCACTGACAAGACAGCACTAAGCAGACGTGTTTAAATTAACCCCCAAAACAAGGCCATGTTTATAAGCACAGTGCTGCGGTGTCCAGAATTACTAGAGGGTGCCTGAAAACACTGCAACAACTACTGCAGGAATACGCCCAAAGTTGAGATGCAGAGCCACATAAATTCAGGGTTTTTTGCTTGCAGATGCCTCGTGGGTACCGGGAGGCTGCTGTACTCTTTGTTCGAGACACAGTGTAACTCATCCGTCTACTTGATTTATTGAGAACCAACATTAGAAAGACATGGCAAAACCACAAGCTAATAATATCTACTAATTGTGGTGGAGAGACCTATCTTTAAGGCGGCTGGAAAACATGACCGTTCAAACAATGCTAATGTAGCTGATATAGAACTGGACTGTATGACTACATAAATGACAGCAGTAATCCTCTAGTCAGCACTGCATTGGAATAGCTGTAATTTTAATCAATACACCTGATTCTCTGTCCTCCGTAAATCTTAGGAATACAGAACCAAAACCCGGAGCACAGATACCAGCTTAGGGTAAAAACAGACGTAGCAAGATAACTAGTAACATTTGGTAATGTGCTAAACTGCTTACTGAGTTTCAAGTTTGGAAAGGATTAACTATTCCTTCATCGTACTTGCACAAAAGGCAATACACTTTAGGATACTGTTCTTTTTCTCTTGCCTGAAACGGACATTGTCTTGAGGAAACGCATAGGAATCGCTTACGAATGGAACTTCTTATTTGCATCGTTCGCCAACTGGTAAACCTTGGTCTTTCCTCTATAGCTAGTATGCAAAAAACCCAGATTCGGGGCGTAAGAATACCTGCCATATCCCCCCCAAATGCCAGAAATAGTCAAACACTGAGAATCAGGCTCTTCTGAGACGGGAACAAAGTATGCGTTTACGCTACAATGCGTATCTGTCTTTACTATAAAAGCCATAAAAGCAAACACATATAATAAGGAATCTCTGCACGTCGAGGAAACAGGATCTACCACTTGGGTCTCAGAACAATCAACCCCAAGAACAAACCCAATAGAATAATCTTAAAAGTTACCATGGTTGGAGTTCGAACCCCATGTCCCAGCAGGCCTAAAAATGTAAGTCCACTTTCGGACAGACACATTAAAATCTACCCCATGCCAACAAAAATTAACAGCAGCTTTAACAAGAAAGAACGCCTCTGTAAACTAATATCCATAAAAAAAGTTAACACACTGAAACCCCTAACAAAGAATACAATGCTTTATGGATACTTACATAACATCGGTTTTGCCGGTAGCTTTAACTCCTCCGACAGGGATTCTTCTAACAATTACCGATGAGTTCTTAGGAATCAGGGCATTCTCCTCTGTGTATTCTGAAAACAACATAAATGCAGAGAAAAACATCAGTCAATTCGTAAGAATGCATGCTCATATGTAATTACGTAGCACTTCGCAGAATCCCTTTACAGATACAAAAGCAAAATTTTATATGTAACATCACGCTTTCATCGTCTCAACACACTAACAGTATATTTCAAGAAATCTTGGGGTTTGAGAATCAAACACAAGCAGCAAAATCTTTTTCCTTTTTTTAAAACAGTTTGAATGCCAACAGCAAAATGGACTCAAAGGTCACTAAAGGAGAGTCTGCTAATGCACGAGGTTCTTTCCTGACCTAGCTTAAAGTTGCTTTTGCTTCCGTTAGGCTACAAAACCCATAGATCTTTGGAGAAAAACAAACCACAGCAAAATCTCACCTGCCTAAACCAGATTCTAAAGTCTGACTAGCTTGCCCTGCCACCAAACAGGCACTTAGCTAAAGCACGAGAACTCTGCGCCATTGCTTTCATAGCTGTTAACTAAAAACCAGTCACCTGTGCTGCCAGTGCTCAAGCCTGACAGAACACAGAAGAGAGCCTGCCGCCTCTGCCTGTTTCTTGGAGCTTAATCCATCAACAACCACACTTCTCAGCTGCTCAGGGCTTTACGTTTAAATGGAAACAGAACTGGCAGTGCTAGAATTTGGATCACAGACATTTTGGGTTTTTTTTGAGCTTGCTTTCACAAGTAGGGCAGAATTGGCTCAAACTCAAGTGGTATCTCCCCTCTTAAGCTAATCATCTAGTTTGAATTAACCAAAGGGACGTGAGTTCGTTCGATCGATTCCCTTTTTGCAGAGCAGAGAGGCCCAAACGAAATTACTTAGGAAGACAGCCTTGAAAAGCCTTTCAGGAACAGCGTGTGCCTGAAGCTCTCCATGCTTTGCCTTGGCTTACACCCTGTTAGTCTTCTGAAGAGGAGGAAAGCCTTCTGACCTTTTACATAAGGCCCAAACAAAAAAAAACAACTACCTGAGACACTTGGACTGAGTAAGCTTAAAATGCAAAGATCTCTCCATGAGAATGCTTTTTCTATTGTACTTACACAAGCTGGATAGGACTGAATATTTTAAAGCACTATCAGCAGGCATCCCCTGTAATCTGCCTACAGTTTTAAATATTCAAAGCCCTTACCTTTGCAGAGCGAATCAGAACAATGGTCTGAAAACCAAAGATACTGTATACCTCGTCAAGCCCTGTCAGGTGGCATCCCTAAGACCCCTAACGTTGTGCTGTTAAGGCTCTTCACAGACACTCTCCTGAAAATAGTTTAAGTATCTGTAGACAAACAGCAAGCTTTAGGTCCAACCACTTTAAAGGCTAGGGCTGAAGTTACAGTTACCGCAGTGTACATACTACTCTGTTTAAGTTTTAACACATGAAACAGGAAGAGGAAAAAAAACACTAGTACACATTTTAAAGAAAAGCCTGTTGTAAGAGTGTCACAGAACCACAGGGGGAAAAAAAAAAAAAAGAAATGTAATGTTTAAGGAATGAAAACACTTTACAAGTCTTTTTATTTCTGAAAAGTCACATCCCAAAGTCTTTAATCACATTCAAACTTATCGAGATGGCAGATTACCAAACTGAAATATCCTACTAAGTAATACGAAACCATTATCATCTCTAAGAATCAAGCACCATTTGTTAGATTTAAAAGAATTTATGATGTCTCTAAGAACATTTCTTACGTATATCCACCATAAACGTTCTGCCATAAAACTTCAGTACTGCCCTGATACGGTTAACATGTAGTACAGGAAAAAAAACCACCGTTAGAAACGAATGATGAAATGATGCTCAATAGCATCTGAATGACCATGTCTTTGGTGTGGAAAAGAAGTTATATTAACAAGAAATTCCAAAGTATAATTTAGATACGGAGAACACTCATGCGCAAGACGGCTTTCAAGGGTCTGCACAGATTTTAACTCACAGATACGCTCCTGATCCAAAATGTTGCTAGTGGGCAGTTTCTGCAACAGCCGCAAAACCCATTTTCCAATGCAGTGGAGTAAAACAAGTTGAAGTCAAAATTAAGTCACGAAATTCACCAAATCCAGGTGGTTTCTTTTCTTCAAATTAGCCATCTCTTTTATTTCTATCACTTTCAGCTTTCTCCACCACATTTCAAAGAAATCTGGCAAGTTGGTTATTACAAGATATGCTCCCACATTTCCTTCTCATTTTACCTAGAAGAATTCCAGGAAACCAAAGCTTTTGTAAGCGCCGTATGTCACACATCAACCACGTACTCTTCTACGCCTAGCTCCATGTCTACAACACAGATCTGAAGGTAGTTGTCCGAACAGCAACTACAAAAGAACAGCTCTGTGAGGCCCCCAACACAAGTCACAGCTGCCGATGGTGGCCGAATCGCATTATGGCTTCCCACCCCACTTAATGCCCAGCGCCGCTTGCCCTCCCGGTCCCGCCGCATGCTGGCGGCATGGGCCCCAGCCTGACTCACGCTACGTGGGGATGACCCACAAAGAGCAGAGCGCGGCTCCCGCAGGCCACGGCCGACGCAGGGTGGTCTGCGACGCCGCCAGCCGGGCGGTGCCCGAGGCCCCGCGCCCGCCGCCCCCGCGCACCTTCTTTGGTCTGGGCGTTGGTGATCTGCAGGTCGCAGCTGGCCGCCTTCAGCTCCTCGCGGCCCATGATCTGGTGCTTGAGGTCACACAGGGAGATGTGGAGGCCGTTGAAGGTGACCATGTCATGGTTCAGCTTGGAGGCGAACTTGTAGTGGACGCACGACGTGGTTGGGGCCAGGAGGTGCCTGCTCCGTGATGGCGTCTACCGCGGCAGACAGCGTCGCGGCCGCTGTGCCAGGTGAGGGCCCGCGGCGGTTCCTCCTCCACCGAGGAGGCCAGGGCAAGCAGCGCGGGCTGAGCTCGAGCGGGCCGGCGGCGCTCAGAGGCTGCGGCGCTCCGCCATGGCCTTCCTGGCCGACAACCGCACGGGCCGCTGCGAGCGTGTCACTGTGCACACGCAACGGCACACTGCACCCACCCCCCGCGCCTCACGTGACCCAGCGCATTATGACAAAAGGCCCGCGTCACGTGGGCGTGGCGGCCCCGCGCTCTTCATCCTAACACCAAGCGCCCCCGAGGGGAGGGGGGGCCCGTCAGCCCCGGGCCTGTCACCACCCCGGGCCGCTGGTCTCCCTGCTGTCCCCTGGCCTGTCACCACCCGGTGTCCTGCCACCCCCCAGGCCTGTCACTGCCTGGTGTCCCTCCTGTCACCCCCCAGGCCTGTCCCTGCCCAGTGTCCCTCCTGTCACCCCCCTAGGCTGTCACCACCTGATGTCCCTCCTGTCACCCCCCAGGCCTGTCACTGCCCGGTGTCCCTCCTGTCACCCCCCGGGCCCATCACCGCCTGGTGTCCTGTCACCCCCCAGGCTGTCACCACCTGGTGTCCCTCCTGTCACCCCCCAGGCGGTCACCACCTGGTGTCCCCTCCTGTCAGCAGCCAGCCAGGGCAAGACAGCCTGGGGCAGATGCAGCGGGCTTGGCCGTGTGGCGCTCGGCTGCCCGCGGTGCAGGGCCGGCAAAGGGAGGGAACATCTCAGGGTGCTTGAGTGTATCTTGTGGCATTCATGGAAAGTTCAGTCAAAGAAGCCAATGACCATTTATGTTTATGGCCACAGACCAGTCTCCTGCCCCCATTTTTTAACTCCTCCCTCTCTGCCTTTAGCCCATCACTATTTTTTGCTTTCTCTTTCTCTGTCTCTCTCCCTGTCTGTAGTTTCTAATTCCTCCCTGTCTGTCCTATAGCCTGCTGCTATTTTTTCCTTTCTCTCCATCTCTTTCTCCTGCTCCCTCTCCTTCTCTTTTTTTCTATCGCCGTGTCCTGCTTCCTGGCCTTATCTTAATGTTAGGGTTAGGGGCTAGGGTTAGGGTTAGGCTTAGGGTATCGTTAGGGTTAGGGTTAGGGTCGGGGTTAGGATTATGGTTCGGGTTTAGGCTTAGGGATAGGCTTAGGGTTTCGTTTTAGGGTTAGGCTTAGGGCTTAGGGCTTAGAAGTAAAACTGTCCCAAGCACTTACGCCTCCATCAAGGACCACATGCCCTGAGGCTTGTGATGACTGTTGGATGGCTTTCCCTCCCCCCGATGGAAACACCTCTCAGTTCTCTGTGCTCACACCAGGGAAGGAAAGGCAATACACCCCCATATCTAAAGGCATGGCACTCCAAGCAAAGGTAACGTTTCGTTTCTTTAGATGAACTGCCTGGCCAGTTACACCACCTGCTTATACTGACTTCATCCACCCTTACCCGCAAAACATTGTGACAGGCTGAGTCAGCGTGGAGAGTCAGGTGAACTTTGACGCACACACTGCTACCATAGGACTGGATTTTTAACCTATTTACATTTATCCGTCGCTTTGAAGCTGCCCAAGGGTCAGCATGCCCTTGCTACTGGAGGTTCTTGCTCTGTGCAGGCACTAAGGAAGACATTTCTGGTGACAGATTATTTCTAACGGGTAAAGCACAGCAGAACACACTGTTTATGAGCTGCTGAGAATCGTCCCCCAGGCATAGCAGGAACAACGGCAAAGCTTGTATATTTAAGATGCATTTGAGTTACCTTACCATTAAAATACACCACCACCAGACAGTGCTCTAGACGGAAGGCTGACATCAGTGTACAAGGACAGTCCCTTCTGGACATCTCGCTCCTGGGTAGAAATCCTAGAGACTTCCTTTAAGGACAGAAATCCAAAGAGCTACAATAAGCCTTTTAAATTCAGCACAGCAAACAAAAAGCAAACAAACAAAAAATGACAGGAAACCCCTGAGGCACTGATGAGGAACACAAGGTCTCCCCTTGAGTCCACTACCCCTCACAAGACTTACTCAAAATTACTCAGTTGCTTACTCAAAAGCAATAACCAACAAGCCATGTACCCTTGGGGAAGCCCTTGTCCTTCTGTGCCGCTGGTGGCATCCCACCATTACTCTGGGAGTCCACACAAATTCAGAAGTACACTTAGTCCTCCGGCAGTCATTACCTATGGACCCGAACTCCTCCCACACCAAAGAAGTGGCTGTCGGTCGTCTGGCAGTCATTCTCCACAAACTGCAAGCCCTCCATACCTAACCACCTACCTAGTGACTCAGTGGAAATGAGCTGGACCACAACAGAAGTGACACTGCCCGGCCCGGTCACACAGATTAGACCACAAACGGTGGTTACAAGACAGAAAATGCAACACAAACCACAAGGACGGCAAAAAAACAAGCAGAAGACACATCACACAAAAACCAAAGACCCCTATCCAAACCCTAAAAACGCAAGCAAGCTACAAAAGGACTTTCCAAAAAAAAGACCACCCAGAACACAACATAAGGCAAAACCAACCTAACCCCAGGAACCCAGCGCTTGCAAACCCAGATCCTGACCATAACAATAACATGCTTTAATCCTAAGTCGCGTAAACTCCCATAACCCTCAAACCCCATAACCCTAGCACACTGGAACCCTAGCGCCCCATATCCCTAGCACATTGTAGCCCCAAGATATCAAAACATTGAACACAAACTCCCTGGAGGTCTCTCTCTTCAGGTGGCCACAGATCTCAGACACCACAACTCTGAAGTGGGGGTGCCCACCATGCCCAAGTGGAAGATCCACCAGGACAGCACCAGCATCCATCTTCACATCATCCGTCACGCCCTGAAAAAGTGCCCAGGCTGGACACTCCTGGGGAGAAAGGCGGAGGCACTCGGAGACTTTGAACCGGCCAGCCATGGCCACAGGGCTTCAGCTCATCATGTCTGTGTCAGAGCCACCAGGCAGGTGACCCCGTCCCCCCTGCGAAGACCCCTTGGGGTAGCCGTACCCAGCACCAGCTGGCTGGATACGGCCTTTGCTCTATGGGGAGGTGCTCCCTGGGAGCAGGGTCTCTCACGGGGGAACTCACAGCTCACCTGGGCTGCTCTGCGGCCACCGGACGCCTTTGCTGTCAGGTGGCTCTCAGCACCTCTCTGCCAACGGCTGTCACCTCCCTGCGGGACGCTCTCCAGCGCACGGTCCGTCTCCACTGGGTCTCCCTGGGGACAAAGATCGGAAGGGAGGGATGGGGTTTGCTCTGTCCCCGTTCCCAGGGTGCTTCAGGAGAGACCTGCCACCCCCAAATGAGCTGTCTGACGTGGACACCACAGACGAGCTGCAGACGTGGGTCAGCACGGTGGCGGGGAGTGGGCAAGATGTACTGCGGAGCCCCCAGCGCTGGCGGAAAGCAGAGCTGGAGACAACGGGGAGAAGCCCCAGGCAGCCGGCAGCTGGCGGTGGGGCCTGGCAGGGAGCAGCGCCCGCAGAAATGCCCGGCTCCTGGAGCCTCGGCCCCAGGGCTGCAGCCTCGGCACCTCCTGGGGCTTCGCTGGGAAAAACCAGGCAGGGGTGACCCTGACAGCCCGCACACGTACCTGGCCCCCGGATCTGGCAGCCTGTCCCTGTGCCCATCGCTGCCACGGGATCCAGGAAGCAGCGCCCCAGCCCTGGCGTGGCCCTGAGCCGCCGCTCAGGCCAGGCAGCAGGAAGCCGCGCCCCATGGCATGCTGGGAGCTGTAGGCCCGGGGCACGGGCTGCCGCGCGGCCATGTTGGTTCCCGGGGCATGCCGGGAGCTGTAGGCCTGGGGCACGGGGCTGCCGGGCGGCCATGTTGGTCTTGGGAGGTGCGGGCTCTGCTCCAGCTGCGGCCCAGCTGAGGTGAGGACAGGCACGCAGGTGGAGCTACCGAAGAGGAAGGGAGGAGAGGACAGACGGACAGAGAAAGAAGTGCTTGAACTGTAACATTTGCCTGGCAGTGCAGAGAGCGGGAGCTGCGGTGAGTCCCAGCCCCTCGGGGCCGTGTCACCCCTCTTCTGCATCGCAGTCCCTCCCAGCCCCCCCCTCCCATTTCCCTCTGTGTCATTTTTTTCACTTCCCCATACCTCTCTTCTTCTGTTGCTGTGTTCTGCTCCCCGTCCTCTCTTCTCCAAGTCCCTCTTTCCCTGTCGCTCTACCTGCCCCTGTCTTTTTCTTGCTGCTCCTCCCTCCTGCTCCCTGTCCCTCTTTTTGCCTTCCTCTGTCTCTGCCCTGCAGCACATTGCTGTTGTTTCTTCTCTGTCTCTTTGTCCTGGTCTGCATCCCGCTCTGTTTTTCACAGTCTCTCTGGCCTGTTCCCTGTCCTGCTTTGTCTCTCTCTGCCTGTATGTCCCGCTCCCTGTCCTTGTCTTCCCTTCTCCCTCCTTCTGCCTCTCTCTCCCTCTGCCTCCCCCCCCGCCCTGCTCACTGTCACTGCGGTTTTCCATTCTGTATCCCACTTCTTCCTGTTCATCTCTCTTCTGTCTCTCTCTGCTGCTCCCTGACCCATCCCCTCCCCGCTTCCTCCATCTCTCTGCAGGGCTTCTGAGACCTCTCTTTCTTTCCCCATCCCTCTGTGCTGCTCACTGTCCCTGTTTCTCTCTTTCTCTTCGTTGTTATTCTTGTCTGTCACTCTGTCCTTCTCCCTGCCCCTATTCCTTTTTCCTCCCTCTCCTTTCTTCTGCCCACCGCAGGTTTTCTTGCGATCTCTATCCTGCCCCTAGCCCTTAGTTCTCTCTCTCTTCCTGCCTCCGTCTCCCTCTTTCTGCCTCTCTTCCTCTTTTCCTGCTGCTTCTTTCTCCATCTTTGTCCAGATCCCTGTCCTCTTTTTTCTCTTGATGTCCTTCGGTCCTTTTTCTCTTTTCTCTCTTTCTCTCTGTCCCATGCCCTGCCCCACCCTTTCTCACTAAACCCCCCTGTCCAGCTGGCTGTGCCTTCTTTCCTCGCTCTCTCGCTCTCTAGTTCTCCTTTCTTCGTCTCTCTGTCCCACTGCCCATCACAGCTGGTTTTGTCCTCCAGTGGTGTCCTGCCCCCTCTTCCTTTTTTCTCTCGCTGTCATTCTGGCCTCTTCTTTTAAATTCCTCCATCTCGGTCCTGCACCCGTCACTGTTTTTTTCCTCTCCTGTCCCTTTGTCTTGCTCCCTGTTCCCCGTTCCTGTCTCTCCTTCCCTTTGTTCTGCCGCCCATCTCTGTTCCCCTTCTTGCTCCATCTCTCTGCCCTACTCCGTGGCCCTCTAAGTCTCTCTCTGCTTCTCTGTCCCGCTCCCTGTCTCTCCCCTACCCTATTTTTCTGTCCTACTCCCTTTTCAGGTTCCCCCCCCCTCACTTTGTCCTGCTCCCTGCCGCGGCTATTTCTCACTCCATCTCTGTCCTGCAGCCCAGTGCTGTTTTTTCCTTCCATCTCTCTGTCCTGCTGCCCAGCCCAGGCTCTTTTACCTCCTTCTGTGTCCTGCTCCCCGTCCCTTAGTTTTGCCTGTCTTTCCCTTTGTCCTGCCTCCCTGTGCCTTTCTTCTCTCTCTGTATCGCCCTGTCCTGCTCCCTGTCCTTGTCTTTCCCTGACAATCTGTGTCCTACTCCCTTTCCTTGTCTTTCCCTCTCTGCCCCCCATCCTTCTTCCTACCTTTCTTTTTCTTCTTTCTCCCCCTCTGTTCCTGCTGCTTCTTTTTCCACCTCTGTCCTGCTCCCTGCCCCTTTTTTCCTCTCGCTGTCCCTCTGCCCTGCTTCCTGTCCCCATCGTTTCTGTCTTTATTTCTCTGTCCCGCTGCCTGTCCCATCGTTTCTTGTTGTACTCCCCTGCCCCATCCAGCTGGCTCTCCCTTTTATTTGTTCTCTCTTCCTCTTTTCTGCTTCTTGGCCCTCTTTTCCTCTTCCCCTGTCTCTGTCCTCCAGCCCGTTGCTGGCTTTTTCCCCCCTTCTTGGTCTCCATCAGGATCTGACCCTCTCTTTATTTCTCAGTCCCTTTGTCCTGCTCCCTGTCCTTCCTTCTCCTTCTCCATCTGGACGTCCTGCTCCCTGTCCCTGTCTTTCCCTAGCCCCCCCTTCCTTCTTCCTCTCCTTGCCCACACCCATCTCTGCCTCTCTGTCCTGCTCCTTGATCCTACTTTTTCTTCCTCCATCTCTCTGCAGGGCTCCTCATCCCTATTTCTCTTGATTTCTCCAGCTCTCTAGCCTTTTCCCCATACCTTTCTTTCTCTCTCAGCTCCTCTATCTTTTCTCTCATCATATTTTTCTCTTTCTAGTCCACTGTCCTTCTCCCCGTCAACTGAAGCTGAGTGACCAGGTGTCCCTGGGCTCTGGTATTTCCTTAGCATTGCCCTAGGGAAGATCTGTGGGTTTAGGGCTAGGGATCATTTAGGAGCTGGTCTCCTTACGTAGGCAGCGGAGCTAGGCATAGTTAAAGCAGAGGTTGTTCTCAGCTGGTGCTCTGTGCGTCCTGTTGAAAGAGCAGGCTGTGGGCCTTATTTTGAAGGAAGGTTTCTTGTTCTGCGCTTATTGCTCCTCGGGACGCTGCACAGAAGTGGTGGTGGGGTCTGGAGAGACAGATGGGACCTGCTGTGATTCCTAGTAAATGTGAACTTGAACGAGACCAGACTGACTGCATATGGTTTTCTTCTCAGCTCCAATTCCAACCTACGTGCTCGGCACTAATGAAAAAAGAGACCCTGAGCTGCAAATGAGCAGACAACGTCACTCACTTAGGTCACCGTGCAGTTGGTCTGTGATAAGGGATGTGTACTTCCATGACGGTGCTTTCGTGAACGTTCTCTGGTCTTGCCGCTTCAAAGCCCTCCCTTTTTCCAGAAATTTTAAGATGGCATTTCTTATTCTGGGGTTCAGGCTGGAGTTGGACTTAATGTTGAACAGCTGATATCATGGGCTCTGTAAAATGTGAGAGAGAACCCTGCTTTGTTGTTGTTGTTGTTGTTTTCTAACACGCCCTAAACTTTGCTAAGCAAAGGGAGGAGTGGTTGCAAGAGTCTGTTCTTTGAGAGTGACGTATTCCTGTAGCGTGCCTGTCTTTGTATGGTGAAGGTTTCCTACCTGCAGTATGATTTTGCTGAGCTGTGAGGCTGTATTGGCGTAGCAAAGGTAAGAAGTGGCGTCTTTAAAGGTCATGCAACTGTAGCAAAACTAGCGGGAGAAGCTAGTTCCTTCCCTGACAAAACTAGTAGCAAGTAAAAGCATTTGCTATTGGCTTTTTTATGCAATGTTCACACAGAGCTTTTGGTATTGATTGATTTTTGGGAAGCAAGACAGCAGCGAGGAAAGAAAACTGGGGCTTCTTCACCGTAGGCGGGGTTCAAGCCTTTGCGCTAGAACAGGTCTTCACTAGAGTTTACAAAAAGAGAAGATGAGCTGTCTGTAAGGAAAGTTTCAGTAGAAGTAAGGCTAGATTTGCAGAATTTGGTCCTCCGTATCTGTTGCAAATAAGAGCTGACTTGGCAGTGTTTACATCTGAAGTGCATGCCGGTGTGTTAATGCAGGCCGTCGAGGTCTTTTCAGGGGTACTTCTGGACTGCAGGTTGCGTGCGTGGGGGGCACCATGTCCCAGGATGAGCCAGTTTTAGCTCAGAGGATGTGACAGAATGGCAACCATCTTTGTGGTGGACCCCTGTCATGGTTTAACCCCAGTCGGCAACTAAGCACCACACAGCCGCTCACTCGCCCTCCCCCCAGCAATGGGATGGGGGAGAGAATCAGAAGAGCAAAAGCAAGAAAACTCACGGGTAGAGATAAGAAGAGTTTAATACTTGAAATAAAATAATAATAGCAATAATAGCAATACTAGTAACAGTAACAATAGTAATACCAATAATACCATAATATTACCAATAATAACACCAATAATAATAATAATAATAATAATAATAACAACAATACTAATACTAATACTAACAACAATAATAATAATAATAATAATAATAATAATAATTTGTAATCAAAACAACGAGAGAGAGAAAGAGAGGGAGAGAGGATCAAGAATAAGAACCCCAATCCTAACACTAACACCAAACCCTCACCCTAACTCGAACCCCTAACACTACCCGTAAACCCTATGCATAACACTAAGACCTCACCCTTACCCTAAGCCTAACACCGAAACCTAACCCTAAACCTGAACCCCAACCCTAACCCGAACCCTAACCCAAATGCTAACCCTAACCGTAAACCTAACCCTAACTCTAGCCCTAACCCTATCCCTAACCCTAAACCCGAACCATCCTAAACCCAACCGTAAAACTAATGCTAACCCTAAGCCTAACCCTAACCCTAAACATAACCCTAACCTTAACCCTAAACCTAACCCCTAACCATAACCCTAACCTTAACGCCTAACCCTAACGTTAACCCCTAACCCTAATGCTAACCCTAACCCCGAACTCTAGCCCTAATCCTGAACCCTAACCCTAACCCTGAACCCCAACCTAACCCTAACCCCTAAACCTAACCCTAATGCTACCCGTAAACCCTACGCATAACACTACGACCTCACCCTAATACTAACTCTAACCCCAATACCGAACCCTAACTCTAACCCTGAACCCCAATCCTAACCCTAAACCCTAACCCTAAACTTAACCCTAACACTAACCCTAAACCTAACCCTAATGCTACCCGGAAACCCTAAGCGTAACATTAAGACCTCACCCTAAACCTAACACTGGACCCTAACTCTAACCCTTAACTCCAGTCCTAAGCCTAACTCTAACCTTAACCCTAACCCTAACACTTAACCCTAAATTGAACACTTAACCCTAACCCTAACCCTAACCTAACCTTAAGCCTAACCTGAATCATAAAGCTCTAACCCTAATGTTAACCCTAACCCCGAACCCTAACCCTAATCCCAAACCCTAACCCTAACCCTGAACCCCAACCCTAACCTTAACGTAATGACCCTAACCCTAACTCTAACCCTAACCCTAATGCTACCCGTAAACCCTAACTGTAACACTAAGACCTCACCCTTATACTAACGCTAACCCCAATACCGAACCCTATCTCTAACCCTGAACCCAATCTTAAACCCTAACCCTAACCTTAACGCTAACACTAACCCTAAACCTAACCCTAACGCTACCTGTAAACCCTAAGCGTAACATTAAGACCTCACCCTAACCCTAACACTGAATCCTAACTCTAACCCTTAACTCTAATCCTAACCCTAACTCTAACCTTAACCCTAACCCTACCCCTAACCCTAACACTTAACCCTAACCCTAAGCCTAACACTTAACCCTAAACCGAACACTTAACCCTAACCGTAACCTAACCTTAAGCCTAACCTGAATCATAAAGCTAACCCTAGCCCTAACCCTAACCCTAAGGCGAAACCTCACCCTAAAACAAAATCCTAACGCTAACCCTAACCCCAAACCGTAACCCTAACCCTAACATCAAACCGTAACACTAACACTTTGGCATAACCCTAACGTTAAACCTAAACGGAACCATAAAACTAACCCTCACATAACACCGAACCCCTAATTCTAACCGTAACCCTAATGCTAACTCAACCTCAAACCGTAATCTTAAGACATCACCACAACCCTACCCCTACCCCTACCCCTACCCCTAACCCTAAAACTAAACCCTAACCCTATCCCCTAACCCAAACCCTAACCCTAACGCTAAGCCTATCCCTAACTGTAACCCTACGCCCTAACCCTAACGCTAACCCTAACCCTAAAACGAAACCATAACCCTATCCCTAACACTAAACCTGAACCATAATCCTAACCCCAACGATAACCCTAGGCCTAACCCTAACCCCAACCATAACCCTAACCTTAACCCCTAATCCTAATTTTAAACCCTAACCCTGATGCTAATCCTAACCCCGACCCCTAACCGTAATCCCGAACCCTAACCCTAACCCTGAACCCCAACCTGAACCCTAATGACCCTAACCCTAACTCTAACCCTAACCCTAATGCTACCCCAAACCTAATACCGTAACCATAACACCTCACCCTAAACCTAATGCGAAACCTAATCCTAAAATTAAACCGCAACTCTAAACCTAAACCCTAACCCTAAAAATTAATGCTACCCCTAACCCAAACTGAAATCCTAACCCATAAGCGTAAACCCAATGTAACCCCTAACCATAACACTAAGCCCTAACCCTAACGCTATCACAAACCTAATACCATAACCGTGAGACCTCACCCTAACCCTAATGCGAAACCTAACCCTAAAACTAAACTGCAACCCTAACCCTAAACCTAATCCTAATACTTAATGCTAACCCTAACCCAAACTGAAATCCTAACCCATAAGCATAAACCCAACCATAACCCCTAACCATAACACTAATCCCTAACCCTAACCCTAACCCTAACCCTAACCCCAAATCCTAATCCGTATCCCAAACTCTAACCCTAACCCTGAAGCCCAGCCCTAACTCTAACCTTAACCCTAACCCTAACCCTAATGATAAGCCCTAACCCTAATGCTAACCCTAACCCCAAACCCTAACCCGTATCCCAAACTCTAACCCTAACCCTGAACCCCAGCCCTAACTCTAACCTTAACCCTAACCCTAACCCTAATAAGCCCTAACCCTAATGCTAACCCTAACCCCAAACCCTAACCCGTATCCCAAACTCTAACCCTAACCCTGAACCCCAGCCCTAACTCTAACCTTAAACCTAACACTAACCTTTACTCTAACCCTAACCTTAAAACTAAACCCTAACCCTAAACCCTAACCCAAACGCTAACCCTAACCCTAAACCTAACCATAACCCTAAGCCCTAACCCTAACCCTAACCCTAAAATGAATCCCTAACCTGATCCCTAACCCTAAACCCAAACCATAATCCTAACCCCAACCCTCTCCCTAAGCCTAACGATAACCCTAAGCCTAACGATAACCCTAACCCTAACCCCAACCCCTAACCATAACCCTAATGATAAGCCCTAACCCTAATTCTAACCCTAACCCTAACCCATATCCCGAACTCTAACCCTAACCCTGAACCCCAGCCCGAACCCCAGCCCTAACTCTAACCCTAAACCCTAACCCTAAACCCTAACCCAAACCCTAACCCTAACCCTAAAACTAACCCTAACCCTAACCGTAACCCCAAGCCTTAACCCTAACCCTAAACCGAAACCCTAACCCGATCCCTAACCCTAAACCCAAACCATAATCCTAACCCCAACCCTATCCCTAACCCTAATGATAACCCTAAGCCTAACCCTAAACCTAACCCTAACCCTAACCTTAAACCTAACCCCTGCCCCTAACCATAACCCTAATGATAAGCCCTAACCCTAATGTTAACCCTAACCCTAAACCTAACCCTCACCGTAACACTGAGCCCTAACCCTAACCCTAACCCTAAACTTAATCACAAACACTATAACTGATGTAAATGAGCAATATCAGGGCAGCAAGTCAGGTTCTTTAAATCCTTGCTTTCTCTCTTCCCTTCTCTCTTCTTGCTTTCTCTTTCAATGCCTCACACATATATTTACAGTTTTTAAAAATTTTTTTAACACCCCCTGCTCCCCCCTCCATGAATTTTCAGGCATTTTTGGGCTGGACCCCCTTTTTTGGGGGGGACCCCCCCCATTCCCCACTCACCTGCTCCTCCACGGCATCATCACCCCTCGGGTGATGTTGAGGTGCCCCAAATGACATCATCACCCCCCCAGACCCCAAAACCCCCCCTTTTTATTCACCTCCCCAAAAAGGCACAAAACAAGGGAAACGGCCCCAACCGGCAGCTCGTTACTTTAATAATGCCATTTACGTATGTACACACGGACCCCCGCCAAAAAGGGGGGCTCTGCTAGAAAAATAAAGGAGGGGCGGCCCCCCCAAACGGTTGCAGCCCCCCACAGTCCCTGTCCCGCAGGCTGGCAGCTGGCCCCTTACCCTCAGCACGTTTAACGACCGGCAGGCAAACCTGGGCCGGGGGTCTCTCCTGAGCACCACGGGACGCTTACAACGAGACATCTGAAAAACAAAAATCCCAAATGGTATTTCAGCATATTAAAAAAATAGCACCGAAGGCAGCAGAGGAATTCAGTCAGGATAAGGGATAGGGTAGTAGTTGAGCTAAAGGAGGATGCTAGACAAACAGGACAGCTCGAAATACAACACGTCCTTTAAAAGCTAGAGCGATTCGAACGCTTAAAATCAGCGTTAAGACTAATTGACACGATTTTGAACGCGTTCTTAGCAGAGAAGTAAACACTCTCGCTGGTGTCGGAAAACGCCTCATCCCTTCCTTACAGCACCGCTGCAGGGAGATAACCCCGTGAGGCTGCAGGACAAGGGTGTACCGTAATCAGCATCTACGCTCACGGATCCGCCGCCGCAGCTCCAGCCCTTGCGCTGCTGCTGCTGCTGCACATCTCGCTTGCTTGGTCGATAAAGTTGAAAGTGAAGTGTAAAACTTTGAAGAGTAAAATGAAAAAGAAATAACAAATCTCAGCAATTCATTTTATGCTAAAAAGGTGTGCATACGTTTATCTACATACAAGAAGACGACTTATACCATAAAAGTATTTGATTTTCCTTTTGCATTAATTTAAATTGCAGAGCTGTGAATTCATACCGTTAAATTATCTATCTCTACAATACACAGCTATCATTTGACTGGGGTTTTGTGTGTGTTATGTGACTAGGAAGGACGCCTGGCCAGCTGCGCCGAGACTGATGCTACCGAACTGCCGGGGAAACGCGCCATTGAAAGCGAGACAGAAATAAAGTACTTCAGAGCACTCGGTCAAAAGATTGGGAAAAAAACCCGTAACGTTCAGTTGCCTCTCTTTTTAAACATTTAGAGCAACTACCTAACTGCTTAAGTACACCTAATAAATTGTATGCTACAGCTATTTGGCAGTTACATTTTAAATGCAAGTTTGTAAATTATATAATTTTAACTTTTTTTTAAAGTTTCATTTATGATAGAAAACTATTTTTTATGATAGAAAAATCGGTGAGGCACAAAATCCCCCATATGGTTCTACTTTTGGGAACAAAAAAAAACCGAAACCCAAAGCAAATCCCCAGTGCTGCAATACATAAGGCTACCAAAAAGGACTGGCAGATTTGCTAATGCTTTTGGCTGTACTGAAGCATGCAGAGGAACACGTTTTCATGATCTCTCAACTGTTACAACTGGGAACCAATGACGCCATCAACTGTTGGAAGATGTGCTGTGCTTGGGTCTTTGGGAGGAAATTGACTGGGGGTTTTTTGTTTGGTTTGGTTTTTTGGTTTTTTTTTGTTTTTGTTTTTAAAGAGAACAAAAAGTCTTGTTGCTGATGACTTCTACTGCCAAGTATATCATCTCTGAAGATCCACTCTGATGGGAAGTTCATAAAATGCACCTCCTTTGAATGAGAAATATTTCCATTTTGGAAAATCTCTTTCGAACTGAAGTCAAAAATTACACACTGTAGGTTAAGGAAAAAGGACATTATTGAAGCAATAACTCACCAAAACCACATCAGGACTCACTGTCACTAGTTACAAGGCCGCTAATGTTTCTTGGGAAAGCCTGGAAAACATGCAGAAGCGAAGCCAATTTGTCCTGATTTGTCCATGTCTCTTCTTTGACTTTGATTGCCTTAAGTACAGATACTAGTATGTCAGTAAAGTTTTCAATTACTACTATAAGATATTTTAAATACTTATTCACTGAAAAAGCATAAAGCTTTTATAATGAAAACAAAGTCTGTTTCTTCTGAATATCTGATCTCTTACAAACAGTTTCTTTCCTCTTCTGGTACAAAATTATTTTCACAGTATCATTTAATAGTAAGCGCACAAAAACAGAAGACCATGCTTTCAGGAATAGGAAATAAATGAGGGAAGTAAGCTTTGCATAGGCGTAACATGCTCCAGAACAGACCTTATTTTATTTTAGTATTTGTGTTAAAATATTTAATAAAAAACTATAGAAGGAGAATTGGCACATTCTTAATATTAACTTTAAAGTCCACACTACAAGTACCTTAGGAAAAATGTAGACATACATCATTGACGTACCTTGTATTTACAGACCACTATGGATCCCTTCCATATGCCTTGTACTTTCATGGCTGGATAAAAGTAGATATAGAAAAAAAAAAATTTAAAAGCAATGTGACACAAGAGAGACAGGAAATAATAAAAAAATAGGGTTAGACATCTGGATAAAAGTAGACATAGAAAGAAAAGAGAGGGACAGGCAGAAGAACAGAGGAATAGCAAAAAAGGACAGGAGGGATATAAAAAAAGCTGAAGGACAGGCAGCCAGAAAATGAAATACAGAAAAAAGGAGAGAGACAGCGAGCAGGACAGACTGGGGGAGAGATGGCTGCAGGGGGTGGGCAGGGAGAACGACAGAGAATGGGGGGGCTGGGGGAGAGGGACAGGGGCAAGGAACAGCACAGAGGGACAGAGACAGAAAAAGAGGATGGGAAGCAGGACAGAGAGATGCAGCACGAAAAAAAACAGGGACAGGGAGAAGGACAGAGAGGCGGAGAGACAAAAAGAGCGACAGGGACCAGGACCCCCGAGGGATAAAGAGAGGGACAGAGGGCTGGATGCAAGAATAGAGAGAAGAACAGGAGTACAGGTAAGTGGAAAAAATGACAGAGAGGGAAAGAGAGAGGGTCAGGGAGCCAGGCAGACAGATGGATAGGCAAAAAGAGAACAATGGAGGAATGAAGAACAGTGCAACAGACAGGAGGAGGCAGGGAAAGGCAGACATGGGTAGGGATCTGGGAGGGGTGGGGGATGCAGAGCGGGGCAGGGAGTTACTGGGACGCGGAAGAAGAGAGATGCACGCTCAAGGGTCCAGGACTCACCATAGCTCCCGCTCTTGGCGCCGCATGGAGAAATGTACAATTCGGATGCTTCTTTCTCCCTCACTCTCTCTCCCCCTTCCTCTTCTGTAGCTCCGGTTACTCAACTGTCATTCATCTGAGAGAGCACAGCTAGTATCTTACAGCTTTTTAAATGTGAGGGTTCATAGATACATAGCATTTCTCTCACTCACACACACACAATACATGGACATACTGTACCTTTGGATACATGTACAGACCCTGCATTACACGTTAGCGATGTAGTCTGCTGAGGGCTATTAATTGGGATCGTTCCTCACTCAAATCACAGAATCATTAAGGTTGGAAAAGACCTCTAAGATCATCAAGTCCAACCATCAACCCAACACCACCATGCCCACTACACCATGTCCCTAAGCACCTCATCTACATGTCTTTTAAATACTTCCAGGGTTGGTGACTCCACCGCGTCCCTGGGCAGCCTGTTCCAATGCTTGACCACTCTTTCAGTAAAGAAATTTTTCCTAATGTCCAACCTAAACCTCCCCTGGCACAACTTGAGGCCATTTCCTCTCGTCCTATCGCTAGTTACTTGGGAGAAGAGACCAACACCCAACTCACTACAACCTCCTTCCAGGTAGTTGTAGAGTGCAGTAAGGTCTCCCCTCAGCCTCCTCTTCTCCAGGCTAAACACCCCCAGTTCCCTCAGCCGCTCCTCACAAGACTTGTGCTCCAGATCCTTCACCAGCTTTGTTGCCCTTTTCTGGACACGCTCTAGCACCTCAATGTCCTTCTTGTAGCGAGGGGCCCAAAACTGAACACAGTATTTGAGGTGCGGCCTCACCAGTGCCGAGTACAGGGGCACGATCACCTCCCTATTCCTGCTGGCCACACTATTTCTGATACAGGCCAGGATGCCGTTGGCCTTCTTGGCTACCTGGGCACACTGCCGGCTCATGTTCAGCCGCTGTCAACCAGCACCCCCAGGTCCTTTTCCTCTGGGCAGCTTTCCAGCCACTTCCCCAAGCCTCTAGCGTCGCGTGGGGTTGTTGTGGCCGAAGTGCAGGACCCGGCACTTGGCCTTGTTGAATCTCATACAATTGACCTCGGCCCATCGATCCAGCCTGTCCAGATCCCTCTACAGAGGGTTTCTCTATTATGCACATGGAGGCATCTTCCAGTTGGATCCATGTTGCTTCACTCTTCAGCTGGTTCGCCTTTTTCCATTCTCTTCAACTTCAGCCACGGCAGCTAGTCTAAAGAGATAGCGACTATTAGACCTTTCACTTTTCACACACCCTGCTAAAATAACAAGGCAAGCCAAGGACGACACAAGCCAACCTAAGCCAGATGCAGTTAACACAACCACGAGAGGAGGAACAGGTAACTTGGTCGTCAGGGCCGCCCCAGGCAACGAAAAGAACGAGCGATTGTTATCGACAGTTATCTTTGTTCACCCCAGGCTGCAACCACCCCACGGGCCTCCGCTCTTCTCCGGGGCACCCGGGGCAGCAACAGGACTCTCACAACCGAATGGGGTACAGGCAAGGCCCTAGCCCGCTCCCAAGAGCTCCTGCGCACCACAGTGCCGAGCGCCGCCGATGCACTACCCCCAGGCGGGCGGGAGACACCCCCGAGCCTGCGACCGCCGAAGGGTCTGGCTCGCCACACTGGTGGACCCGGCCCCCACCTACCGCCGACGAAATGAACCACGCCGCCATGCTGCTCCCGGGCACCGCGCATGCGCAGGCCAGCGGCGGCGCGTGGGAGGGGCCTGAGGCTGCTCCCGGGACGTGCGCATGCGCGAACGCCGAGCTGCAGTACCTTATATCAGTCAACGGGAGGCAGCAGCGCTATTGCGCGCGGGCCATACATATGCTGCAATACCAGGTTTTCGTCAAATGGCAGCAGTGATCAAGGGCTCGCCCAGGCGCAGTACCACATCTTGGTCACAAGACCAAGCAGCGAGGCCGGCGCGTCACCAGACCTGCAGTACCGACTGTCGGACACTGGGTGGCAGCAGCGAAGGCGGCGGCTCACCCGAACACGCGCGGGCGCCGCTGTGCAGTGCCGCGTTTTGCTCACTAGGTGACAGCCGTGAGCAGCGCGGCACGACGGCAGGCGCGCTGTCGGTGCGTGCGGCTGTACCGCGTTTCGCTGAACGGCCGGCCCACGAACACCGCAAAAAACTATGGAGCAATGGCAGGAAACTACACCTCCTGCAGGGAAGGCGGCTGTAAGAAAGACTACACGTCGCCGCAAGCCCCAAAAACTAACATTGCCACCCGGAAGCCCGGTGCCGGAAGACTACCACTCCTGGCTTGCTCCGCCAGCCAACAGCTCCAAGAGGCAGCGTTCTTCAAGTCCTGACCCCGTGGTGACGCCCGTGTCCTCTGCCCCGGCCCCCCCTTACCCGTGCCCCCCTCAGCAGCAGGCCAGGGTTTTTCCTTTACCCGGTTCCCTCTCTTAGACACAGCCCCATATGTCTGTCTCCTAGCCCCTTACGGCCCCTCTGCCGCTCAGAATGTGCTGACTATGGCTCACGCTACAGGAACCGTGTGTGGGAGACAAGCCCCCCCTCCTCCCCCCAGGCAGCAAGGCCAGCGTGTTGGCCCAACACCACCTCTTTCCCCGCAGGATGAGCCCTTCCTGGAGCAGAAATGCGCAGCCACCGGCTCTCTGGCCTACCTCGACCTTGCAGCTGGAACTGTACGCCCCGCAACAAAGCGAGGACAAGAAACAAGGGAAAGCAGGGCAGGCTAAGGGAGAAAAAAAATGCCAAAGCGGGTGCTAATGAGGGAGAGGGCAGGGCTCTCCCCACTCCGCTAGGGCACCCCAAGAAGCTGTAACCAGCCCTCCCAGGGTACTGCCGCATGTCCGGGGTCTGCTGAAGATTTTGGCACTGCTCACACCTTCTGGGGCTGACGTCGCAGTCTCGGGAATCCCTCGCCTCCTAGAAGCACCACAAAGGCTACAGCCCTTGCCGTGGTCTTACAGACTGTAAACCCATGTACCTGCATTTGGCAAAAAGGGCTGTTCAGAGACAACAGTCTACAAAAGAGGGCTACAAATCAACTACCTCCCTGAACTTCTAGAAAGCCAAAGCCCAACTCACCGCACTCCAGCAGGTATGAAGTCAGACTCGAGGTCAGGTTTTGATTTCCATGTGGTTTAATAAGTTAACAGGTTCAGCCGTTACACAGCAATGGAATTCTTCAACATTTACAAAGGTGCAAGAACTTCATTCATTTAGTCTGAATTAAGTCCTTTTATTCTAATCTCTTAAATAGCTACACAGTTCCTATTTTTTTTCCTCTAAACAACCTGGGGTTAAAATAATCCACCCAGAGAGAAGGCATCAAAGTACAAAAGAGCACGCACAAGGAGGGGCGCTAATTCAAATTCGGCGTGGGTATTTGGTCCAGTACCTGTACGAGCAAGGAAAGGTAGTGTGAAGCAGTCATGCCAGTAGAAGGAGCTGTGATATCGCAAGTACACAAAGACCTTTTCCAGAAGTTTGACCACCACTGGGATTGTTACCCTACCATGACACTCACCGTAACCTAGGGGGAGCGAAGGAGGGAGGGGAGAACAATGCAAAAGACCCCAAAGCACACCAACGCCAGCCACCCAACATTCAAGCATCTCACTAGCTACCCAGAAATGACTTCTCTGTAGGTTTAGCAAACAATGAACAGAGAGAAGCCATTGCAGGAAGGAAGCGGCATTGCTAGACAAAGAAACAGAATGAAAACATCTGTAAGCGTACACTTCGCCATGCGCCCAGTTCTAGTCTAGAAACAGTACGTGCCCATGGCCCTCTTATATCGGTTTGAAGAAGTTTTCATTACGGTCCCCTCCGCTGAACTGTTTTCTGACTAGCTCTCTACCGAAGTAGTCCCCCCTCGTTCTCTCCCACTTCAGCCAACCTGCCTAAAAACCCATCCTCAACTACCTAAGTTGCATGAGGGCGCTTGCAGGGGCAGGAGTTGGACTTGCTTGCTCAAGTCTGCCCCTGCGGAGGTCTGTGTAACAAGTATTTTGTGGATGCCACAGAAGCTGGTGAGGCTGCTCTCCTGACCCACTGATTGGGCCTGTCGTCCTCAGTCACTTGGCAGCGTGACCGGTACGAGCATTTGCAGAGCGTGCTCCAATTACAAGTGCGTGCAAACACGCGTGGACGGGCGTGATCCCTCTGCCCTCGAATATGCGGCCTTCGAGCGCCCTCTCCAAGTATCGGGCCTCAGTCAGACATCCATCATGCTAAAGCCTACAGCAGCCTCAAATCACTGAGGTTTTGCGGTTCCCCCCATTTCTTCCCGTGCCTGTTTTCTCTCACCTCAAGAGGATACCCCTCAAGGGCCAATGTAGAAGGTTTTTTCGACGGGGAGTCTCTTAACAAGCCTTACCAAAACATGGTGGGAGGATGTATCCAAACAGAAATATACTTACAAGCATACCGACAACTAGAGAAATCTGTTTTCTTCAGAGAAGTAAAAATACGCAGCATAGGTAAGTTCTAGTAACTCTGTTCAGCCAAAATAGAAGAAAAAAAAAAAAAAAGAAACACCCAAAAAATCACAAAACACCAAATAGTATACTTTGGCTTAATTTACCAATCACCATTTCTACTTGCGTAGCTGGCAGTGAAACACAGCATTTGGAACGCACGCCCTCATAAGCAGATTGAGCTCCTTCAGAAATGACTCCGTGCGTTCAAGCCCGCCGTTCTGCCACTCCTCTTCCCCCACATATTCGGTCGAGGACCGATTTCGCAAGGTGCAAATATTGAGCCTACCCTGAGACAGCAACCTGGCAACTGCAGATCATTCGAGTCTAAAAAGTTAGATGGCGGCCCACGCCGCTCGCTGGGGTTGTTCCGTGCTCCTGGCATTACGAAATGCCACAGACCCCGCAACGGCACCGAGGTGAGGGCATGGGTATCCGGAAGAAGTTAAACAGGGAAAAGCAGATTTCAAATAGCATTTCTTCTGTCATAAAACCAGAAGCACAAGCAGGGATTAAATATAAAAGAGATTACTTTAAGTAGTAGTTCTATGGGGAGAAACTCCCTGGGACTCTGCCTTTACGGTTTCTACTCTAACCTTAACCCTAACCCTAACCCTAACCCTAATGATAAGCCCTAACCCTAATGCTAACACTAACCCCAAACCCTAACCCATATCCCGAACTCTAACCCTAACCCTGAACCCCAGCCCTAACCCTAACCTTAAACCTAACACTAACATTTACCCTAACCCTAACCCTAACCCTAAAATTAAACCCTAACCCTAAACCCTAACCCAAACACTAACCCTAACGCTAACCCTAACTCTAAGCCCTAATCCTAACCCTAAACCTAAACCTAAACCTAACCCTAAAATGAAACCCTAACCCAATCCCTAACCCTAAACCCAAACCATAATCCTAACCCCAACCCTATCCCTAACCCTAACAATAACCCTAAGCCTAACCCTAAACCTAACCCTAACCCTAACCCTAACCCTAACCCCAATCCCTAACCATAATCCTAATGATAAGCCTAACCCTAATTCTAACCCTAACACTTAACCCTAACCCATATCCCGAACTCTAACCCTAACTCTGAACCCCAGCCCTAACTCTAACCTTAACCCTAACCCTAAACCTAAAACTAAACCCTAACCCGGAACCCTAACCCAAACCCTATCCTAACCCTAAAACTAACCCTAACCCTAACCGTAACCCTAAGCCCTAACCCTAACCCTAAACCTAATCCTAAAATGAAACCCTAACCCGATCCCTAACCCTAAACCCAAACCATAATCCTAACCGCAACCCTATCCCTAACCCTAACCCTAACCATAACCCTAAGCCTAACCCTAAACCTAACCCTAACCTTAAACCTAACCCCTGCCCCTAACCATAACCCTAATGATAAGCCCTAACCCTAATGTTAACCCTAACCCTAAACCTAACCCTCACCGTAACAATAAGCCCTAACCCTAACCCTAAACTTAATCACAAACACCTATAACTGATGTAAATGAGCAATATCAGAGCAGCAAGTCAGGTTCTTTAAATCCTTGCTTTCTCTCTTCCCTTCTCTCTTCTTGCTTTCTCTCTTCCGTTCGAGGAGAGTTCCGTTCGAGGAAGCTTTAGCTAGTTTTATTATATTGTCTGTCTTAGGAGGAACAGCCACTTCTACTTTCCGCTTTGTCTTGTCAATTTTTACTTTTGGCTTATCCTTCTCTTTTTTCTCCTTTTCAGACATCGGTTTGAAAGCAATAGAATCTGCTTCCATAGGCTCATCTCTCACAGGGGTGGCATCCTCTCTGCTTGGGACCATGAACAGGGAGTCCATTTTAACGTCTTCTGCTGGAACTGGCTCTCTTGGTTTTCTCGCACCTGCTAACAACTCAGCATTGGGAAATCCTTCATCCTCATCCCTTTTTCTTCTCTTTTTATGCTTATTTCCTTGGCCATCTCCCAGTGGATTTTTCACCTCCTTCTCTTTTGATTTTGTAGGATCCTTGATGCCATGGCTCTCTCTTTCAGAAGGTTTTTCAGGGTAATTTCCAGCTATATTGTGATTTTGGTGGCTCTGCCAAGCAGGATAATCCTCCCTACGTCCCCGAGCATATGGTGAATTCTCTTGTCTGGTCCCAGGTGGACCAAACCTACCTGGAGAAAAGTTCTCTCTGTTTACTGGAGGGTGAGGTTGAGCGCCAACAGCATAGCCCTTGTAAAACTTTCCATGCCATTCTCTGTAGTTCCTTTCCCATTCCCGGTACCTTGTCTTTTCAAATGGATCTCTACAGTCAAGTGATCTGCCATAGTAAGCTTTCAGATCATATGGTGGAACTTCTCTGTATCTGTTAAAATACTCCCTTCCTCCTTCCCCTTGAGGTATAGTCTGTTTAGTGGGAGACTGGCCTCTAAATACTGGAGACCTTGACCGTGAATGGCATCTTCTGTATGGGGGTGACCTTGACCTTGAACGCTGATAACCGTGTGACCTTGACCTAGAACGATAGTTACGCCTCTTCCCTTTGCCTCTTCTTGGATACGGCAGCAATCGCGAGTAGGAACGAGAATGGGAAGGACTAAATGAGCGAGAGTAGGAGCGAGTGCGGGAAGAACCTGATCTTGATGTGGAGCAGGTAGACGAACTTGTAGAGTAAGGTGAAGCACTATAAGGAGACTTGGACCTGGAAAAAACCACAACACACAAAACCAGAAATGAAGTTAATTCAAAACAGTCATTCTCCCCAATTTTTTTCCTCCCAAATTTGGTTTGGGTTTTTTCTCCTCTCCATACGCTTATGTCAAAGCTTCTTTCAGCTGCTGACATAATGCTACTGCAAATTGAGGAATTTGATAACATTTTTCAATTCCATTTGTCTTGTTTTAGTTATGCATGCTTACTATCTGCAACGAAAAATTCTATTGGAAAAAACACTGTCATTTTTCCTTATGTCAGATGCACTTTAGTGTAACTGCAGTCCGATATGCTGTTGAAATACAAACGTGAAAAACAAGGCAACTTCATTGAGCCAAATACTTCCTCCTCTTTAAGTCTCCGTTGTTCTCTGTAAAACTCCTCCCTAGATAAGGGAGGCCAATGGCATCCTGCCAACTTAAGCATTTTTCTCCCTGCTTTCTGTTCTTTAGAGACTACGCTCATTTCCTGATCCTCATACTTGCCTTCCACATCCTCACCCCCAACAGTTCATTCAGTCTTCTCTCCTTATACTCAGCTTTGCACCTGTGGATGGAGGCTGCCCACACTTGAAAGAGACTCCCATCTCCCGTGGGCCAAGTGCCCACTGCTCCTGTGCCACTCCTTGATACACTTAATACATCACACTTCTGATCTTCCAAGTACTGCACAGATATTAACTAATCTTCTCTGGAACTTCTTTTAACTTCTTCCACATACGCTTCCTATGTTGTTGCCTCATCATGAGGTATTTGGCCTGGTCCTGTCCCTGAATTGTTGTTTTCTTGCTGACTGAATTGGAGATATCAGACAACCTGTGGGATGGATCCTGGTTTTTCTTTTGATTTACCTTTAAGATTTTATAAACACAATGCACTCTTACAATCTGTCTATAACAAACATATAGCGAAAGGAAGGACTAGCTTGACGCTGCAGTAATAGGTAAAACAGACTCCTCTCTCTCCAACTGAGAGAAAGCGTCTTGGCTATGTGAGATGACTAAATTGAAGAAATTCAAAATTGTCATAAAAGAACAGTGTTGACTTTTCCAACCATTTGCTCATGCAGTATCAACTAAGTTGTTAAAAAAAGAATGTTGGAGGCTGATTCCTATTGGGAAATCAATTTCTTCAGCCCTATTTAGCCAGTAATGGAAAAGGTGGCTTTCCATCTGATCCTTTAATTATCTTTAATTTTTATAGGCCATTATGGTTTCCTCAAAAAGCGTTCATTTCTCAGAGTCCTGTTTTCAGTCATGTACCGGAGTTTTATTTTAAATAACCTTAGTGGAAGCACAGATGCCCTTTGTAAAAGCCAATTCAAATGAAGCCATTTAAAAATTAATTACCACTTGGATTCTCCACAACTATCTGTGCATACTTGCTTCATTATAAATCAGCTGTTGTATAAGTTATGCGTTATACAGCCTCTTTTAACAGGTGACAAGGAGTCATCTACTGAATTTCTGTAGAATACTTACACTTCCCAGCCTGGTCTGCCACCTGCTGAGCGAACTGGACTGGCTCTCATTGGATGACCTTTTGGAGTGGGGAGAGGAAAAAGAAAGAAATCCCATTCAGTTCCTCTGAAGGTAATTTTTTTAAAGAAATTCTGAAGTTACAGTTACTTACCAGTGTCGCGGTTTAACCTGGCAGGCAGCCAAATACCATGCAGCCGCTCACTCACTCCCCCCGCCCCCCCAGTGGGACGGGGAGAGAATCGGAAGGGTAAGAGTGAGAAACACTCGTGGGTTGAGATAAAGACAGTTTAATAGAACAGAAAAGGGAGAATAATGATAATAAATAATGATAGAATATACAAAATGAGTGATGCACAATGCAATTGCTCACCACCCGCGCTGACCGATAACCAAGTAGCGATCGGTACTTCCTGGATCACGCCTACCGTTCATATACTGAGCATGATGTCACATGGCATGGAATACCCCATTGGCCAGCTGGGCTGGCTGTCCTGATTATGTTCCCTCCCATCTTGTGTACCTAGCTCAGTCAGTAGGCACGGGAACTGTCCTTGGACTAGGAGGGCACTTAGCAACAACTGAAAACATCAGTGTGTTATCACCATTCTCCTCATACTAAATCCAAAACACAGCACTAGGAAGAAATTTAACCCTATCCCTGCCGAAACTAGGACACCAGTTGTGGGTATTGCTTGTCCTTGGGGGCCCAGAAGACTTGGTAATGCTGGTTGTCTTTGTACGGGAACCTGATAGACATCTCAAAAAACCATTAGTAGGCTTGAGTTCTGAAGGTTTTAACCAATTCTCCCGTGGAGAAGAATGTGGATTAAATGCCTAACTATCCGTTTGTTGCAGACCACAGTAAGTCACCAGAGTTGGCTATATCATTTTCTATGAGAGAAATGAATCCCACCTCTCCTTTGCCAGAGGGTAAATGTAAATTGCAGGCTCAGGGTAAAGTTCGTCTCCGAGTAACTACATTTTATAAATGGAAGAAGTCTATTTCCTACAAAACGAGATCCATGACAGAAACACAGAAGTGCTACCAAGTGCATTTTAAAACAGCCACTCCTGTCAGCACACAGCAGTATTTTCTTAGTTTATAGCAAGAGGAAAACTTCAGTCTGTTTCACACATGGGATTTGATAAAAGTCAGAGGGGGCGGAAATCTCAGTCCAACAGCTACTTGTTAAATTTTGCAAGAAGCCTTTGAAACATAAACCAAAAGCAAAACGAGCTTTCAGAGAGAACGACTCCACTGCAAACACTACTGAAATGTTTTGCAGAAATACAGATTCTTAGCATACCACACGTTTAACCAACTTCCAGGGGCACGAACAGCAGGACCACCCTATTTTAATATTCAAAAGTATCACAGATTCTATGGTTAAGCACAATGACAGTGCTTCCTGCCCCGTAATTACAGATGCTGGCCAACTTGGTTGCATAGCCACTCAGACATGCACGCATGGTTTCTCTCGCTCACTTTTTGGCCAGTCCAATTAATTCCATACTTACGCATTAATAGTTGGTATTGCGTATTTTCCAGTGTTTGTCAGCATAGCACCCTTTGTATTGGGGTCTTTCACCTCCATCATGAAACTCCTTGGAATTCCTGTGCTCTTTAATTCTGGGAACAGGCTCAACATTTTTGTCCTGTTAAGAAAAGAAATGCAGACATATCTCCTTTTAAGACCCACACTTAAAATGACATTTCAATGATTATTTTAAGCAGCAAAAGCCTTTAATCCTCTCCTTTTACCCAGCATAAGGGTTGCTCGACTAAAATACTTATTTTCCTAAATGAATATAGCCAGGATGTTCCAAAGGCTTGAGCAGTGTTTTGAACTCATTCCATTCTTTGGCTTAAGTTCAGGTTCTTTAAGGGTGAAATATCCCTTAGCTCACCATCCCCTCAGAAAAGAGATACAAACCCGCTCCTCCTCCAAAGCGCAATTCAGAGCACAAATATTCAATAGATGGGGTCAACAGAAACATCTTGGTTTTACATGAAATACTAAAAACTGTGAACTGTCATTAAACAGAGTTAAAACCAGAAACATTTCCAGTAATATTGAAATATATAAAAATATGCATGAAAGTTCACAGAGCAAGATCTGTGGACATACTTAATGTCTATGACCTAGAAAAAAGAAAAGTTTACATTTATAATGCCAGGTTTCCCTTGGATTTTGAAGGGCTTTGCAACATTGCCCTATGAACTTCTGTCTTTCACCCCAAGAGAAACAATTCTTAATATGAGTATTCATGGATTTGTTACGTAACTGCCAAGGTAAAAAACTGAAAAGCTAAGGAACACCAGAAGTCCCCCCCAGTCTTACCCCATTTGTTGGGCAGTTCTTTATACAGTCGCCAGGTTTTCCGCAACGAAAGCAAGCAGATGATGGTGGAGGTGGACCCCAGGGTTTCTTCATGTAACTAAAAGGGTTTGGGGCAAAGAAGAAAAAGGTATGCACGTGTCTCTCTCGTTAAAACAAACTTCTCTACAATTTTTCCATAATCTTCGAAGAACAGATTTGACATTATCAACACTTACTTGATTGGATCATATTCCTGGCAAGACTGTAGCATCATAGCTTTTATTTTATCTTCTTCGGAAGCATTGGCTTCAGCCAGATTGGCACTCTGTTTAACAGGTAATTATTTGACACATACATTAGAAACACATTTAAGCCCACACTGCCAAAGAGAACACCACTCACCCAACCCTGTAAAGAGCAGCACAACGCCAGCTGAGGTTGCATGAAAACAGCTGCTTATATGAAACAGAGTTGTCCAAAAGATGTTCTGGGGAGTCCTTACATCATCACAGGCTGTTTATGTGCCTGTTAACCTACTTGAAAAGAGCATTCCTGGGCACTCAAAACCTTAGGCTCTTCATGTTCCCCCCCACTAACTTCTTCATAGGAAGCAAGTTAACTACAATAAGCAAAACCTGCAGTTTTTTTCCAGTTGACCGTGTCCTTTTAACATACAAATTGTAATATAAATGTTATGCAGAACTGGATCTTCAAATTATTGAAGCCAGCTGATTTTTTTAAAGTAGTATTTGTTCAAATGTTTTTATTACACACTAGTACAGATACAAGCAGGGTCTAAGGGAGCGACTGTAAATGATTTGGACCCTCAAGCACCTATCATTCAGATCAACCACTCATGGTTTTGGTTTTAGATGCATTCATTCACAAAAGCAACCAACTTGTTTCAGCATTTTGTTAAAGGGCTGTTTCATATACACAGCTTTTTCTCAACTGTAACATAATCCAGATCGACATCTATGAAGTCATTTCCATTAACATTTACAGAAGACTTTACAGATACTTGACTAATTTGTTTGAACCCAAGCGGTTTACAAAACACATCCAAAACCCACAAGACATTACTAGGAATAGACCAAAATTCAAGATGGCATTTAATGCATAATAAAACAGAAAACTTTTTACAACACATTGCCTCCATGCTAAGCCAGTCTGCACTGAGGAGGTTAGAGTAAGGAACCGTTTGGAGCTGCTTTATCTTATGTTCCTCTATTTTTCTGAAATACTTACATTTTCTCAAAAGCTTAAATGTGTACACCACTTGGACAGTTTTTCACATTTTAGAGTAAAACTTCACCTGAGCGTACAGAACCAAGGACATGTTTAGGGACAGCGCTAACAGAGACCAATTTCTCCTGGTGGCTACCTTCCAAACTATTTTTTTTTTCTTACCAAATGTCCACAATTTAATTTCTGCAGTGAGAGAGGGAAGAAGTTACCAGTGGGAAGAGATTTTTCTTTCTGGGAAAGGAACTCCAGCCTTTATTTTCAGAAGAAAGGACTAGCTCCTCTGCATTAGGCCCTGCCTTCTCTAATCTTTGTAACTTTAAAGACTAGTAATTTAATTGGCTAGCACTACGCCTTTTCACAAAGTGCAATCCCTAGTGCTTTCCCAGACAAAGTTACATGTTGTTGAGCAAAAAATGCAAGCAGTTCCATAGCAAAACATGGCATTACAACAGTTTCAGAAGGTCACGTTTGCTAATATGCCACACATACGCATCAGTATTTTCCTGTAAACAATTAGGTGCATTTGCACAATTTACACAGTCTGCGATCAAACAAATTAGATTGTGTTGTCCACTGTATATATACTACAGTGTATGAAATTGTGCAGCATTCAAAGCATGGATCTATAACTGTAGCACCTAGAAATTCAAAAATAGCCATGCAGTTGTCCGTGTTCCAGAAACGCTTCTATTTTGGCTCTTGCAAACCCCCCTGAAATGTCCGTCACTTACAGCCAATTAAATTCTTCTGTGAAAATTGTGTTAGTTTCCAATGCAAAATGAACGAAAAGTATGAAAAACGGTAAACAGCTTCTGAAGTGCTTCTTCTTTGTGTCTTGAAGATGAGTAATACTGCAACATTACGTTGCGGCTGATAAGGTCCTCCCCCTTCTATCTTCCCAAACTGGCAACTACTCTTTACCAGGATAGTATCAAAATATACACACATTTTAAAGTTAAAAGAAATACTTTAAATTATTAAAAATTAAATTAAAGGTTTGTTCACATGACAACAGTTCTCCAGCTATAGATCACAGTATAAGATTTAAAAATACAAAGCAAACACTTTTTTTTAGGAATATATATGTGCCTTAGTCAGCTGGGCCAGAGAAATAGATGCAGAAGAGTCATCAATCTGTTCACAAAAAATTAAACTCACATTCAAGTTCTACAATCAAAAACAGAGCAATAGTTAACCTCTACTGTAGTCTGACAGTCTGCACTATATCCTCCGAGTGTCACTGAAAGAGCCATTTCCAACCTAGTGTAGTTGGTATTTGTTCAAAACAAAGTCCAAACCTGTGACAGCTTAAGAGTGCCTATGTGGTTAAGGAGAAGAAGCTAAACTAACCAAACCCGCTGGAGATCAACTTATTGCTCCAGAATATCTCAGAGTGGGACCCTTGTCAAATGCTCACAGCTGCTTAAAAGTCGAAGGGGTAAGGAAGCTATCAATTTTCAGCTAAAAAGGATTTTTAACAAATATTTATTTGAAAAGGAAGCATCACTACAGGAAACTTCTTTTCAGTGTGGTTTGTAAACTAATCAGCCAAGTATTTCCTTGTGTTACGTATTTCTGTTTTAGCAGCAGAACGACAGTGTCTTCAAACCTGAAGAAAAACGCTGCCCCTTTTCCAAATGTAAATTCAAAGTGGCAGTATCCTAAAGAAAAGCTTAGCCTTTGGGAAATTAAAGCAGCATCCAGCCCTGAAGTCACCCAGATCCAAAAACGTACTGCAGGCGGAGGTTAAGAAAAATGACAGGGATTTTACCCTTTACAAATGCACCAGGCTCTAACCTTGTGCCAAAATTTGTACACTGGGTTTTACGTATTTTCATTTGCAGACAAACTATTAAACTGAACTGCTTCATCTGATAAAGCGGAAAGGTCAAATGTAGAACTTTAGAATACCACTTTGTGTAGCAACGATATTTAAATTCACAGCAATCTATTAAAGACAGTTATGCACTCAGTTATGCACTCAAACAATATCGCTTCAATTATACAGTTTCAGGAACAAATACCCAAGTCTTTAAGGACATGAAAAGGAAGCATTTAGCTGCACAGAACTGTCCTCAAAACGTGTGGGACATGTTGGTTTTGGTATTTGTTTGAACCCCCAAGTCAAAAGTAAGAAACAGTACCAAGTTTAACAATAATGGTTTCTCAGTGGTTTTTGATAACATTTTCAAAAACCATGTTCAGTTGTGCAAACCTTGAACCTACGTGATCTAAAAACGATTGTACATTATCTGTACAACACAAAGTCGTTCAGGAAATAGTCTAGCATATCCAGTATGAAATACAATGCATTACTAGGCACAAACACCAATATTCACATTAGATAGAACTGTGCAAATGATGGCATTACTCCGTTTCTACTATGCTGAATCAAATACATTGTATTTACAACATATACTATGTTTTACTGGAAAATCTATTAAGTTAATGTTTGGAAAATTAATCCAAGGCTACTTTAAGTGCAGCGTGCAGCAAAAAGTGTGAGATTGTGTTTTTATATACTGCTTTTGATGTTCCACTTACTGGCTCAGTTTGACTTCTAGAAGAAGAAATAAAGGTGATCAGAACTTCAAATACAGCACTTGTACCAAAAACATAAAGCACTGAAAACAGATTATAAAACCTGAACATCAAAACTTTATGTTCTGATAGTCGAGTGAATCTGGAAATTTACTCATATACATAAACCGTTGTCTCTTGGTACATTCAGTGCAACTAAAAAAACCCCCCAGAATCCCATTTCTGCTTTGTCACAAATTACTCTAAGGCTTACGGATATAGAACACAACCCTGCAAGGGGAAGTCCTCAGATAGTTTGTCTCTGCTACATAAGTATCAAAACCAGGAAGTCTGTACTACAGTTTTGTGTTCATAAATAATCAACCATCAAAATACGAAGGTAACTTTAGCCAATCTGTGTATCGCTAGTATTACAAATAGGTACCAGATGGAGTCCTTTAGTTTCTAAGAAAGAACAGTGATAGTCTAGACACTTCCAAGTGCACCTGTACTTAAGTGAAAAAAATCAGTCATCTGACAAATAACAACAATGTCAGCAGCATCGTCTTTAGAACAGTGTTTCTCTGTGGAAGCCCAAGCACTGTGTTCAGATATCTTAGCCATGAAAGTGCCAAAACACTAAATGTGTTACATATGCTATATGGACTAAAAACAGTAGTAGAAATGTCACCTGAAAGCAGGTCCTAGGCCTTTGTGCGATTTAGGAGACCTGTGACAAAAAAAAAAGGTCTTGGTTGCCAGAATTTGCTTCAAGATAATCTTGAAAATGCTACGATATTTTAGGAAGTATTTATTAAATTTGAAAACTTGCTGAGATTCCACATACTCATTGATCTGTATCTGCACGCTACTCATCATGAATCAGCCATGCAACCATTGATGTCGTTAACAAACAATTCACACATCATCCAAAGTGTCCCATGAGCAGAGGCAATTCAAAGGCTGCTGTGCAACTGGTGTACAAATAGAAAGGCGCACGCTCCCTGCCACTGCTAGAACACCACCAGGCTCGCAACGACAGCCACGTACCTCCTGAAGTTGAGGAAGGACAAGGACATCCTTTAGATTACCACAGCATGGATTCTTCATACATTTACCTTCAAGAGCGTACTAAAAGGAGAGTAACGCATTTTTGAAGGCCTCTCCACCATTACAGCATACATTCATCATTCCCAAACATCCACCACTCTACCAGTTGTTTCTGCAATGTTCACAGCTGAAAGACTAGAAAGCTAATCTGCCTGGTTAATTTTCAGCGCTAGAACAGCGGTGCCGTTCCTTCCTTATCCCCTTATACATACAGGTATGTATCTGACCTTTGATGCTAGCCGCATCTATCCTCTCATTTTAGGGCAGCATTACAATACCAGGAGAGGGTGCCCGAAACAGAGGATGCACTGACAAGACAGCACTAAGCAGACGTGTTTAAATTAACCCCCAAAACAAGGCCATGTTTATAAGCACAGTGCTGCGGTGTCCAGAATTACTAGAGGGTGCCTGAAAACACTGCAACAACTACTGCAGGAATACGCCCAAAGTTGAGATGCAGAGCCACATAAATTCAGGGTTTTTTGCTTGCAGATGCCTCGTGGGTACCGGGAGGCTGCTGTACTCTTTGTTCGAGACACAGTGTAACTCATCCGTCTACTTGATTTATTGAGAACCAACATTAGAAAGACATGGCAAAACCACAAGCTAATAATATCTACTAATTGTGGTGGAGAGACCTATCTTTAAGGCGGCTGGAAAACATGACCGTTCAAACAATGCTAATGTAGCTGATATAGAACTGGACTGTATGAATACATAAATGACAGCAGTAATCCTCTAGTCAGCACTGCATTGGAATAGCTGTAATTTTAATCAATACACCTGATTCTCTGTCCTCCGTAAATCTTAGGAATACAGAACCAAAACCCGGAGCACAGATACCAGCTTAGGGTAAAAACAGACGTAGCAAGATAACTAGTAACATTTGGTAATGTGCTAAACTGCTTACTGAGTTTCAAGTTTGGAAAGGATTAACTATTCCTTCATCGTACTTGCACAAAAGGCAATACACTTTAGGATACTGTTCTTTTTCTCTTGCCTGAAACGGACATTGTCTTGAGGAAACGCATAGGAATCGCTTACGAATGGAACTTCTTGTTTGCATCGTTCGCCAACTGGTAAACCTTGGTCTTTCCTCTATAGCTAGTATGCAAAAAACCCAGATTTGGGGCGTAAGAATACCTGCCATATCCCCCCCAAATGCCAGAAATAGTCAAACACTGAGAATCAGGCTCTTCTGAGACGGGAACAAAGTATGCGTTTACGCTACAATGCGTATCTGTCTTTACTATAAAAGCCATAAAAGCAAACACATATAATAAGGAATCTCTGCACGTCGAGGAAACAGGATCTACCACTTGGGTCTCAGAACAATCAACCCCAAGAACAAACCCAATAGAATAATCTTAAAAGTTACCATGGTTGGAGTTCGAACCCCATGTCCCAGCAGGCCTAAAAATGTAAGTCCACTTTCGGACAGACACATTAAAATCTACCCCATGCCAACAAAAATTAACAGCAGCTTTAACAAGAAAGAACGCCTCTGTAAACTAATATCCATAAAAAAAGTTAACACACTGAAACCCCTAACAAAGAATACAATGCTTTATGGATACTTACATAACATCGGTTTTGCCGGTAGCTTTAACTCCTCCGACAGGGATTCTTCTAACAATTACCGATGAGTTCTTAGGAATCAGGGCATTCTCCTCTGTGTATTCTGAAAACAACATAAATGCAGAGAAAAACATCAGTCAATTCGTAAGAATGCATGCTCATATGTAATTACGTAGCACTTCGCAGAATCCCTTTACAGATACAAAAGCAAAATTTTATATGTAACATCACGCTTTCATCGTCTCAACACACTAACAGTATATTTCAAGAAATCTTGGGGTTTGAGAATCAAACACAAGCAGCAAAATCTTTTTCCTTTTTTTAAAACAGTTTGAATGCCAACAGCAAAATGGACTCAAAGGTCACTAAAGGAGAGTCTGCTAATGCACAAGGTTCTTTCCTGACCTAGCTTAAAGTTGCTTTTGCTTCCGTTAGGCTACAAAACCCATAGATCTTTGGAGAAAAACAAACCACAGCAAAGTCTCACCTGCCTAAACCAGATTCTAAAGTCTGACTAGCTTGCCCTGCCACCAAACAGGCACTTAGCTAAAGCACGAGAACTCTGCGCCATTGCTTTCATAGCTGTTAACTAAAAACCAGTCACCTGTGCTGCCAGTGCTCAAGCCTGACAGAACACAGAAGAGAGCCTGCCGCCTCTGCCTGTTTCTTGGAGCTTAATCCATCAACAACCACACTTCTCAGCTGCTCAGGGCTTTACGTTTAAATGGAAACAGAACTGGCAGTGCTAGAATTTGGATCACAGACATTTTGGGTTTTTTTTGAGCTTGCTTTCACAAGTAGGGCAGAATTGGCTCAAACTCAAGTGGTATCTCCCCTCTTAAGCTAATCATCTAGTTTGAATTAACCAAAGGGACGTGAGTTCGTTCGATCGATTCCCTTTTTGCAGAGCAGAGAGGCCCAAACGAAATTACTTAGGAAGACAGCCTTGAAAAGCCTTTCAGGAACAGCGTGTGCCTGAAGCTCTCCATGCTTTGCCTTGGCTTACACCCTGTTAGTCTTCTGAAGAGGAGGAAAGCCTTCTGACCTTTTACATAAGGCCCAAACAAAAAAAACCAACTACCTGAGACACTTGGACTGAGTAAGCTTAAAATGCAAAGATCTCTCCATGAGAATGCTTTTTCTATTGTACTTACACAAGCTGGATAGGACTGAATATTTTAAAGCACTATCAGCAGGCATCCCCTGTAATCTGCCTACAGTTTTAAATATTCAAAGCCCTTACCTTTGCAGAGCGAATCAGAACAATGGTCTGAAAACCAAAGATACTGTATACCTCGTCAAGCCCTGTCAGGTGGCATCCCTAAGACCCCTAACGTTGTGCTGTTAAGGCTCTTCACAGACACTCTCCTGAAAATAGTTTAAGTATCTGTAGACAAACAGCAAGCTTTAGGTCCAACCACTTTAAAGGCTAGGGCTGAAGTTACAGTTACCGCAGTGTACATACTACTCTGTTTAAGTTTTAACACATGAAACAGGAAGAGGAAAAAAAACACTAGTACACATTTTAAAGAAAAGCCTGTTGTAAGAGTGTCACAGAACCACAGGGGGAAAAAAAAAAAAAAGAAATGTAATGTTTAAGGAATGAAAACACTTTACAAGTCTTTTTATTTCTGAAAAGTCACATCCCAAAGTCTTTAATCACATTCAAACTTATCGAGATGGCAGATTACCAAACTGAAATATCCTACTAAGTAATACGAAACCATTATCATCTCTAAGAATCAAGCACCATTTGTTAGATTTAAAAGAATTTATGATGTCTCTAAGAACATTTCTTACGTATATCCACCATAAACGTTCTGCCATAAAACTTCAGTACTGCCCTGATACGGTTAACATGTAGTACAGGAAAAAAAACCACCATTACAAACGAATGATGAAATGATGCTCAATAGCATCTGAATGACCATGTCTTTGGTGTGGAAAAGAAGTTATATTAACAAGAAATTCCAAAGTATAATTTAGATACGGAGAACACTCATGCGCAAGACGGCTTTCAAGGGTCTGCACAGATTTTAACTCACAGATACGCTCCTGATCCAAAATGTTGCTAGTGGGCAGTTTCTGCAACAGCCGCAAAACCCATTTTCCAATGCAGTGGAGTAAAACAAGTTGAAGTCAAAATTAAGTCACGAAATTCACCAAATCCAGGTGGTTTCTTTTCTTCAAATTAGCCATCTCTTTTATTTCTATCACTTTCAGCTTTCTCCACCACATTTCAAAGAAATCTGGCAAGTTGGTTATTACAAGATATGCTCCCACATTTCCTTCTCATTTTACCTAGAAGAATTCCAGGAAACCAAAGCTTTTGTAAGCGCCGTATGTCACACATCAACCACGTACTCTTCTACGCCTAGCTCCATGTCTACAACACAGATCTGAAGGTAGTTGTCCGAACAGCAACTACAAAAGAACAGCTCTGTGAGGCCCCCAACACAAGTCACAGCTGCCGATGGTGGCCGAATCGCATTATGGCTTCCCACCCCACTTAATGCCCAGCGCCGCTTGCCCTCCCGGTCCCGCCGCATGCTGGCGGCATGGGCCCCAGCCTGACTCACGCTACGTGGGGATGACCCACAAAGAGCAGAGCGCGGCTCCCGCAGGCCACGGCCGACGCAGGGTGGTCTGCGACGCCGCCAGCCGGGCGGTGCCCGAGGCCCCGCGCCCGCCGCCCCCGCGCACCTTCTTTGGTCTGGGCGTTGGTGATCTGCAGGTCGCAGCTGGCCGCCTTCAGCTCCTCGCGGCCCATGATCTGGTGCTTGAGGTCACACAGGGAGATGTGGACGCCGTTGAAGGTGACCATGTCATGGTTCAGCTTGGAGGCGAACTTGTAGTGGACGCACGACGTGGTTGGGGCCAGGAGGTGCCTGCTCCGTGATGGCGTCTACCGCAGCAGACAGCGTCGCGGCCGCTGTGCCAGGTGAGGGCCCGCGGCGGTTCCTCCTCCACCGAGGAGGCCAGGGCAAGCAGCGCGGGCTGAGCTCAAGCGGGCCGGCGGCGCTCAGAGGCTGCGGCGCTCCGCCATGGCCTTCCTGGCCGACAACCGCACGGGCCGCTGCGAGCGTGTCACTGTGCACACGCAACGGCACACTGCACCCACCCCCCGCGCCTCACGTGACCCAGCGCATTATGACAAAAGGCCCGCGTCACGTGGGCGTGGCGGCCCCGCGCTCTTCATCCTAACACCAAGCGCCCCCGAGGGGAGGGGGGGCCCGTCAGCCCCGGGCCTGTCACCACCCCGGGCCGCTGGTCTCCCTGCTGTCCCCTGGCCTGTCACCACCCGGTGTCCTGCCACCCCCCAGGCCTGTCACTGCCTGGTGTCCCTCCTGTCACCCCCCCAGGCCTGTCCCTGCCCAGTGTCCCTCCTGTCACCCCCCTAGGCTGTCACCACCTGATGTCCCTCCTGTCACCCCCCAGGCCTGTCACTGCCCGGTGTCCCTCCTGTCACCCCCCGGGCCCATCACCGCCTGGTGTCCTGTCACCCCCCAGGCTGTCACCACCTGGTGTCCCTCCTGTCACCCCCCAGGCGGTCACCACCTGGTGTCCCCTCCTGTCAGCAGCCAGCCAGGGCAAGACAGCCTGGGGCAGATGCAGCGGGCTTGGCCGTGTGGCGCTCGGCTGCCCGCGGTGCAGGGCCGGCAAAGGGAGGGGACATCTCAGGGTGCTTGAGTGTATCTTGTGGCATTCATGGAAAGTTCAGTCAAAGAAGCCAATGACCATTTATGTTTATGGCCACAGACCAGTCCCCTGCCCCCATTTTTTAACTCCTCCCTCTCTGCCTTTAGCCCATCACTATTTTTTGCTTTCTCTTTCTCTGTCTCTCTCCCTGTCTGTAGTTTCTAATTCCTCCCTGTCTGTCCTATAGCCTGCTGCTATGTTTTCCTTTCTCTCCATCTCTTTCTCCTGCTCCCTCTCCTTCTCTTTTTTCTATCGCCGTGTCCTGCTTCCTGGCCTTATCTTAATGTTAGGGTTAGGGGCTAGGGTTAGGGTTAGGCTTAGGGTATCGTTAGGGTTAGGGTTAGGGTCGGGGTTAGGATTATGGTTCAGGTTTAGGCTTAGGGATAGGCTTAGGGTTTCGTTTTAGGGTTAGGCTTAGGGCTTAGGGCTTAGAAGTAAAACTGTCCCAAGCACTTACGCCTCCATCAAGGACCACATGCCCTGAGGCTTGTGATGACTGTTGGATGGCTTTCCCTCCCCCCGATGGAAACACCTCTCAGTTCTCTGTGCTCACACCAGGGAAGGAAAGGCAATACACCCCCATATCTAAAGGCATGGCACTCCAAGCAAAGGTAACGTTTCGTTTCTTTAGATGAACTGCCTGGCCAGTTACACCACCTGCTTATACTGACTTCATCCACCCTTACCCGCAAAACATTGTGACAGGCTGAGTCAGCGTGGAGAGTCAGGTGAACTTTGACGCACACACTGCTACCATAGGACTGGATTTTTAACCTATTTACATTTATCCGTCGCTTTGAAGCTGCCCAAGGGTCAGCATGCCCTTGCTACTGGAGGTTCTTGCTCTGTGCAGGCACTAAGGAAGACATTTCTGGTGACAGATTATTTCTAACGGGTAAAGCACAGCAGAACACACTGTTTATGAGCTGCTGAGAATCGTCCCCCAGGCATAGCAGGAACAACGGCAAAGCTTGTATATTTAAGATGCATTTGAGTTACCTTACCATTAAAATACACCACCACCAGACAGTGCTCTAGGCGGAAGGCTGACATCAGTGTACAAGGACAGTCCCTTCTGGACATCTCGCTCCTGGGTAGAAATCCTAGAGACTTCCTTTAAGGACAGAAATCCAAAGAGCTACAATAAGCCTTTTAAATTCAGCACAGCAAACAAAAAGCAAACAAACAAAAAATGACAGGAAACCCCTGAGGCACTGATGAGGAACACAAGGTCTCCCCTTGAGTCCACTACCCCTCACAAGACTTACTCAAAATTACTCAGTTGCTTACTCAAAAGCAATAACCAACAAGCCATGTACCCTTGGGGAAGCCCTTGTCCTTCTGTGCCGCTGGTGGCATCCCACCATTACTCTGGGAGTCCACACAAATTCAGAAGTACACTTAGTCCTCCGGCAGTCATTACCTATGGACCCGAACTCCTCCCACACCCCAGAAGTGGCTGTCGGTCGTCTGGCAGTCATTCTCCACAAACTGCAAGCCCTCCATACCTAACCACCTACCTAGTGACTCAGTGGAAATGAGCTGGACCACAACAGAAGTGACACTGCCCGGCCCGGTCACACAGATTAGACCACAAACGGTGGTTACAAGACAGAAAATGCAACACAAACCACAAGGACGGCAAAAAAACAAGCAGAAGACACATCACACAAAAACCAAAGACCCCTATCCAAACCCTAAAAACGCAAGCAAGCTACAAAAGGACTTTCCAAAAAAAAGACCACCCAGAACACAACATAAGGCAAAACCAACCTAACCCCAGGAACCCAGCGCTTGCAAACCCAGACCCTGACCATAACAATAACATGCTTTAATCCTAAGTCGCGTAAACTCCCATAACCCTCAAACCCCATAACCCTAGCACACTGGAACCCTAGCGCCCCATATCCCTAGCACATTGTAGCCCCAAGATATCAAAACATTGAACACAAACTCCCTGGAGGTCTCTCTCTTCAGGTGGCCACAGATCTCAGACACCACAACTCTGAAGTGGGGGTGCCCACTGTGCCCAAGTGGAAGATCCACCAGGACAGCACCAGCATCCATCTTCACATCATCCGTCACGCCCTGAAAAAGTGCCCAGGCTGGACACTCCTGGGGAGAAAGGCGGAGGCACTCGGAGACTTTGAACCGGCCAGCCATGGCCACAGGGCTTCAGCTCATCATGTCTGTGTCAGAGCCACCAGGCAGGTGACCCCGTCCCCCCTGCGAAGACCCCTTGGGGTAGCCGTACCCAGCACCAGCTGGCTGGATACGGCCTTTGCTCTATGGGGAGGTGCTCCCTGGGAGCAGGGTCTCTCACGGGGGAACTCACAGCTCACCTGGGCTGCTCTGCGGCCACCGGATGCCTTTGCTGTCAGGTGGCTCTCAGCACCTCTCTGCCAACGGCTGTCACCTCCCTGCGGGACGCTCTCCAGCGCACGGTCCGTCTCCACTGGGTCTCCCTGGGGACAAAGATCGGAAGGGAGGGATGGGGTTTGCTCTGTCCCCGTTCCCAGGGTGCTTCAGGAGAGACCTGCCACCCCCAAATGAGCTGTCTGACGTGGACACCACAGACGAGCTGCAGACGTGGGTCAGCACGGTGGCGGGGAGTGGGCAAGATGTCCTGCGGAGCCCCCAGCGCTGGCGGAAAGCAGAGCTGGAGACAACGGGGAGAAGCCCCAGGCAGCCGGCAGCTGGCGGTGGGGCCTGGCAGGGAGCAGCGCCCGCAGAAATGCCCGGCTCCTGGAGCCTCGGCCCCAGGGCTGCAGCCTCGGCACCTCCTGGGGCTTCGCTGGGAAAAACCAGGCAGGGGTGACCCTGACAGCCCGCACACGTACCTGGCCCCCGGATCTGGCAGCCTGTCCCTGTGCCCATCGCTGCCACGGGATCCAGGAAGCAGCGCCCCAGCCCTCGCGTGGCCCTGAGCCGCCTCTCAGGCCAGGCAGCAGGAAGCCGCGCCCCATGGCATGCTGGGAGCTGTAGGCCCGGGGCACGGGCTGCCGTGCGGCCATGTTGGTTCCCGGGGCATGCCGGGAGCTGTAGGCCTGGGGCACGGGGCTGCTGGGCGGCCATGTTGGTCTTGGGAGGTGCGGGCTCTGCTCCAGCTGCGGCCCAGCTGAGGTGAGGACAGGCACGCAGGTGGAGCTACCGAAGAGGAAGGGAGGAGAGGACAGACGGACAGAGAAAGAAGTGCTTGAACTGTAACATTTGCCTGGCAGTGCAGAGAGCGGGAGCTGCGGTGAGTCCCAGCCCCTCGGGGCCGTGTCACCCCTCTTCTGCATCGCAGTCCCTCCCAGCCCCCCCCTCCCATTTCCCTCTGTGTCATTTTTTTCACTTCCCCATACCTCTCTTCTTCTGTTGCTGTGTTCTGCTCCCCGTCCTCTCTTCTCCAAGTCCCTCTTTCCCTGTCGCTCTACCTGCCCCTGTCTTTTTCTTGCTGCCCCTCCCTCCTGCTCCCTGTCCCTCTTTTTGCCTTCCTCTGTCTCTGCCCTGCAGCACATTGCTGTTGTTTCTTCTCTGTCTCTTTGTCCTGGTCTGCATCCCGCTCTGTTTTTCACAGTCTCTCTGGCCTGTTCCCTGTCCTGCTTTGTCTCTCTCTGCCTGTATGTCCCGCTCCCTGTCCTTGTCTTCCCTTCTCCCTCCTTCTGCCTCTCTCTCCCTCTGCCTCCCCCCCCCGCCCTGCTCACTGTCACTGCGGTTTTCCATTCTGTATCCCACTGTCCCTGTCCTTCTTCCTGTTCATCTCTCTTCTGTCTCTCTCTGCTGCTCCCTGACCCTTCCCCTCCCCGCTTCCTCCATCTCTCTGCAGGGCTTCTGAGACCTCTCTTTCTTTCCCCATCCCTCTGTGCTGCTCACTGTCCCTGTTTCTCTCTTTCTCTTTGTTGTTATTCTTGTCTGTCACTCTGTCCTTCTCCCTGCCCCTATTCCTTTTTCCTCCCTCTCCTTTCTTCTGCCCACCGCAGGTTTTCTTGCGATCTCTATCCTGCCCCTAGCCCTTAGTTCTCTCTCTCTTCCTGCCTCCGTCTCCCTCTTTCTGCCTCTCTTCCTCTTTTCCTGCTGCTTCTTTCTCCATCTTTGTCCAGATCCCTGTCCTCTTTTTTCTCTTGCTGTCCTTCGGTCCTTTTTCTCTTTTCTCTCTTTCTCTCTGTCCCATTCCCTGCCCCACCCTTTCTCACTAAACCCCCCTGTCCAGCTGGCTGTGCCTTCTTTCCTCGCTCTCTCGCTCTCTAGTTCTCCTTTCTTCGTCTCTCTGTCCCACTGCCCATCACAGCTGGTTTTGTCCTCCAGTGGTGTCCTGCCCCCTCTTCCTTTTTTCTCTCGCTGTCATTCTGGCCTCTTCTTTTAAATTCCTCCATCTCGGTCCTGCACCCGTCACTGTTTTTTTCCTCTCCTGTCCCTTTGTCTTGCTCCCTGTTCCCCGTTCTTGTCTCTCCTTCCCTTTGTTCTGCCGCCCATCTCTGTTCCCCTTCTTGCTCCATCTCTCTGCCCTGCTCCCTGGCCCTCTAAGTCTCTCTCTGCTTCTCTGTCCCGCTCCCTGTCTCTCCCCCACCCTATTTTTCTGTCCTACTCCCTTTTCAGGTTCCCCCCCCCCCCACTTTGTCCTGCTCCCTGCCGCGGCTATTTCTCACTCCATCTCTGTCCTGCAGCCCAGTGCTGTTTTTTCCTTCCATCTCTCTGTCCTGCTGCCCAGCCCAGGCTCTTTTACCTCCTTCTGTGTCCTGCTCCCCGTCCCTTAGTTTTGCCTGTCTTTCCCTTTGTCCTGCCTCCCTGTGCCTTTCTTCTCTCTCTGTATTGCCCTGTCCTGCTCCCTGTCCTTGTCTTTCCCTGACAATCTGTGTCCTACTCCCTTTCCTTGTCTTTCCCTCTCTGCCCCCCATCCTTCTTCCTACCTTTCTTTTTCTTCTCTCTCCCCCTCTGTTCCTGCTGCTTCTTTTTCCACCTCTGTCCTGCTCCCTGCCCCTTTTTTCCTCTCGCTGTCCCTCTGCCCTGCTTCCTGTCCCCATCGTTTCTGTCTTTATTTCTCTGTCCCGCTGCCTGTCCCATCGTTTCTTGTTGTACTCCCCTGCCCCGTCCAGCTGGCTCTCCCTTTTATTTGTTCTCTCTTCCTCTTTTCTGCTTCTTGGCCCTCTTTTCCTCTTCCCCTGTCTCTGTCCTCCAGCCCGTTGCTGGCTTTTTCCCCCCTTCTTGGTCTCCATCAGGATCTGACCCTCTCTTTATTTCTCAGTCCCTTTGTCCTGCTCCCTGTCCTTCCTTCTCCTTCTCCATCTGGACGTCCTGCTCCCTGTCCCTGTCTTTCCCTAGCCCCCCCTTCCTTCTTCCTCTCCTTCCCCACGCCCATCTCTGCCTCTCTGTCCTGCTCCTTGACCCTACTTTTTCTTCCTCCATCTCTCTGCAGGGCTCCTCATCCCTATTTCTCTTGATTTCTCCAGCTCTCTAGCCTTTTCCCCATACCTTTCTTTCTCTCTCAGCTCCTCTATCTTTTCTCTCATCATATTTTTCTCTTTCTAGTCCACTGTCCTTCTCCCCGTCAACTGAAGCTGAGTGACCAGGTTTCCCTGGGCTCTGGTATTTCCTTAGCATTGCCCTAGGGAAGATCTGTGGTTTTAGGGCTAGGGATCATTTAGGAGCTGGTCTCCTTACGTAGGCAGCGGAGCTAGGCATAGTTAAAGCAGAGGTTGTTCTCAGCTGGTGCTCTGTGCGTCCTGTTGAAAGAGCAGGCTGTGGGCCTTATTTTGAAGGAAGGTTTCTTGTTCTGCGCTTATTGCTCCTCGGGACGCTGCACAGAAGTGGTGGTGGGGTCTGGAGAGACAGATGGGACCTGCTGTGATTCCTAGTAAATGTGAACTTGAACGAGACCAGACTGACTGCATATGGTTTTCTTCTCAGCTCCAATTCCAACCTGCGTGCTCGGCGCTAATGAAAAAAGAGACCCTGAGCTGCAAATGAGCAGACAACGTCACTCACTTAGGTCACCGTGCAGTTGGTCTGTGATAAGGGATGTGTACTTCCATGACGGTGCTTTCGTGAACGTTCTCTGGTCTTGCCGCTTCAAAGCCCTCCCTTTTTCCAGAAATTTTAAGATGGCATTTCTTATTCTGGGGTTCAGGCTGGAGTTGGACTTAATGTTGAACAGCTGATATCATGGGCTCCGTAAAATGTGGGAGAGAACCCTGCTTTGTTGTTGTTGTTGTTGTTTTCTAACACGCCCTAAACTTTGCTAAGCAAAGGGAGGAGTGGTTGCAAGAGTCTGTTCTTTGAGAGTGACGTATTCCTGTAGCGTGCCTGTCTTTGTATGGTGAAGGTTTCCTACCTGCAGTATGATTTTGCTGAGCTGTGAGGCTGTATTGGCGTAGCAAAGGTAAGAAGTGGCGTCTTTAAAGGTCATGAAACTGTAGCAAAACTAGCGGGAGAAGCTAGTTCCTTCCCTGACAAAACTAGTAGCAAGTAAAAGCATTTGCAATTGGCTTTTTTATGCAATGTTCACACAGAGCTTTTGGTATTGATTGATTTTTGGGAAGCAAGACAGCAGTGAGGAAAGAAAACTGGGGCTTCTTCACCGTAGGCGGGGTTCAAGCCTTTGCGCTAGAACAGGTCTTCACTAGAGTTTACAAAAAGAGAAGATGAGCTGTCTGTAAGGAAAGTTTCAGTAGAAGTAAGGCTAGATTTGCAGAATTTGGTCCTCCGTATCTGTTGCAAATAAGAGCTGACTTGCAAGTGTTTACATCTGAAGTGCATGCCGGTGTGTTAATGCAGGCCGTCGAGGTCTTTTCAGGGGTACTTCTGGACTGCAGGTTGCGTGCGTGGGGGGCACCATGTCCCAGGATGAGCCAGTTTTAGCTCAGAGGATGTGACAGAATGGCAACCATCTTTATGGTGGACCCCTGTCATGGTTTAACCCCAGTCGGCAACTAAGCACCACACAGCCGCTCACTCGCCCTCCCCCCAGCAATGGGATGGGGGAGAGAATCAGAAGAGCAAAAGCAAGAAAACTCACGGGTAGAGATAAGAAGAGTTTAATATCTGAAATAAAATAATAATAGCAATAATAGTAATACTAGTAACAGTAATAATAGTAACACCAATAATACCATAATATTACCAATAATAACACCAATAATAACAATAATAACAATAATAATAATAATAACAACAATAATAACACCAATAATAATAATAATAGTAATAATAACAATAATAACACCAATAATAATAATAATAATAATAAATAATAATAATAATTTGTAATTAAAACGAGAGAGAGAAAGAGAGGGAGAGAGGATCAAGAATAAGAACCCCAATCCTAACACTAACACCAAACCCTCACCCTAACTCGAACCCCTAACACTACCCGTAAACCCTATGCATAACACTAAGACCTCACCCTTACCCTAAGCCTAACACCGAAACCTAACCCTAAACCTGAACCCCAACCCTAACCCGAACCCTAACCCAAATGCTAACCCTAACCGTAAACCTAACCCTAACTCTAACCCTAACCCTATCCCTAACCCTAAACCCGAACCATCCTAAACCCAACCGTAAAACTAATGCTAACCCTAAGCCTAACCCTAACCCTAAACATAACCCTAACCTTAACCCTAAACCTAACCCCTAACCATAACCCTAACCTTAACGCCTAACCCTAACGTTAACCCCTAACCCTAATGCTAACCCTAACCCCGAACTCTAGCCCTAATCCTGAACCCTAACCCTAACCCTGAACCCCAACCTAACCCTAACCCCTAAACCTAACCCTAATGCTACCCGTAAACCCTACGTGTAACACTACGACCTCACCCTAATACTAACTCTAACCCCAATACCGAACCCTAACTCTAACCCTGAACCCCAATCCTAACCCTAAACCCTAACCCTAAACTTAACCCTAACACTAACCCTAAACCTAACCCTAATGCTACCCGGAAACCCTAAGCGTAACATTAAGACCTCACCCTAAACCTAACACTGGACCCTAACTCTAACCCTTAACTCCAGTCCTAAGCCTAACTCTAACCTTAACCCTAACCCTAACACTTAACCCTAAATTGAACACTTAACCCTAACCCTAACCCTAACCTAACCTTAAGCCTAACCTGAATCATAAAGCTCTAACCCTAATGTTAACCCTAACCCCGAACCCTAACCCTAATCCCAAACCCTAACCCTAACCCTGAACCCCAACCCTAACCTTAACGTAATGACCCTAACCCTAACTCTAACCCTAACCCTAATGCTACCCGTAAACCCTAACTGTAACACTAAGACCTCACCCTTATACTAACGCTAACCCCAATACCGAACCCTATCTCTAACCCTGAACCCAATCTTAAACCCTAACCCTAACCTTAACGCTAACACTAACCCTAAACCTAACCCTAACGCTACCTGTAAACCCTAAGCGTAACATTAAGACCTCACCCTAACCCTAACACTGAATCCTAACTCTAACCCTTAACTCTAATCCTAACCCTAACTCTAACCTTAACCCTAACCCTACCCCTAAACCTAACACTTAACCCTAACCCTAAGCCTAACACTTAACCCTAAACCGAACACTTAACCCTAACCGTAACCTAACCTTAAGCCTAACCTGAATCATAAAGCTAACCCTAGCCCTAACCCTAACCCTAAGGCGAAACCTCACCCTAAAACAAAATCCTAACGCTAACCCTAACCCCAAACCGTAACCCTAACCCTAACATCAAACCGTAACACTAACACTTTGGCATAACCCTAACGTTAAACCTAAACGGAACCATAAAACTAACCCTCACATAACACCGAACCCCTAATTCTAACCGTAACCCTAATGCTAACTCAACCTCAAACCGTAATCTTAAGACATCACCACAACCCTACCCCTACCCCTACCCCTACCCCTAACCCTAAAACTAAACCCTAACCCTATCCCCTAACCCAAACCCTAACCCTAACGCTAAGCCTATCCCTAACTGTAACCCTACGCCCTAACCCTAACGCTAACCCTAACCCTAAAACGAAACCATAACCCTATCCCTAACACTAAACCTGAACCATAATCCTAACCCCAACGATAACCCTAGGCCTAACCCTAACCCCAACCATAACCCTAACCTTAACCCCTAATCCTAATTTTAAACCCTAACCCTGATGCTAATCCTAACCCCGACCCCTAACCGTAATCCCGAACCCTAACCCTAACCCTGAACCCCAACCTGAACCCTAATGACCCTAACCCTAACTCTAACCCTAACCCTAATGCTACCCCAAACCTAATACCGTAACCATAACACCTCACCCTAAACCTAATGCGAAACCTAATCCTAAAATTAAACCGCAACTCTAAACCTAAACCCTAACCCTAAAAATTAATGCTACCCCTAACCCAAACTGAAATCCTAACCCATAAGCGTAAACCCAATGTAACCCCTAACCATAACACTAAGCCCTAACCCTAACGCTATCACAAACCTAATACCATAACCGTGAGACCTCACCCTAACCCTAATGCGAAACCGAACCCTAAAACTAAACTGCAACCCTAACCCTAAACCTAATCCTAATACTTAATGCTAACCCTAACCCAAACTGAAATCCTAACCCATAAGCATAAACCCAACCATAACCCCTAACCATAACACTAATCCCTAACCCTAACCCTAACCCCAAACCCTAATCCGTATCCCAAACTCTAACCCTAACCCTGAAGCCCAGCCCTAACTCTAACCTTAACCCTAACCCTAACCCTAATGATAAGCCCTAACCCTAATGCTAACCCTAACCCCAAACCCTAACCCGTATCCCAAACTCTAACCCTAACCCTGAACCCCAGCCCTAACTCTAACCTTAACCCTAACCCTAACCCTAATAAGCCCTAACCCTAATGCTAACCCTAACCCCAAACCCTAACCCGTATCCCAAACTCTAACCCTAACCCTGAACCCCAGCCCTAACTCTAACCTTAAACCTAACACTAACCTTTACCCTAACCCTAACCTTAAAACTAAACCCTAACCCTAAACCCTAACCCAAACGCTAACCCTAACCCTAAACCTAACCATAACCCTAAGCCCTAACCCTAACCCTAACCCTAAAATGAATCCCTAACCTGATCCCTAACCCTAAACCCAAACCATAATCCTAACCCCAACCCTCTCCCTAAACCTAATGATAACCCTAAGCCTAACCCTAAACCTAACCCTAACCCTAACCCCAACCCCTAACCATAACCCTAATTATAAGCCCTAACCCTAATTCTAACCCTAACCCTAACCCATATCCCGAACTCTAACCCTAACCCTGAACCCCAGCCCGAACCCCAGCCCTAACTCTAACCCTAAACCCTAACCCTAAACCCTAACCCAAACCCTAACCCTAACCCTAAAACTAACCCTAACCCTAACCGTAACCCCAAGCCCTAACCCTAACCCTAAACCTAACCCTAAAATGAAACCCTAACCTGATCCCTAACCCTAAACCCAAACCATAATCCTAACCCCAACCCTATCCCTAACCCTAACGATAACCCTAAGCCTAACCCTAAACCTAACCCTAACCCTAAGGCGAAACCTCACCCTAAAACAAAATCCTAACGCTAACCCTAACCCCAAACCGTAACCCTAACCCTAACATCAAACCGTAACACTAACACTTTGGCATAACCCTAACGTTAAACCTAAACGGAACCATAAAACTAACCCTCACATAACACCGAACCCCTAATTCTAACCGTAACCCTAATGCTAACTCAACCTCAAACCGTAATCTTAAGACATCACCACAACCCTACCCCTACCCCTACCCCTACCCCTAACCCTAAAACTAAACCCTAACCCTATCCCCTAACCCAAACCCTAACCCTAACGCTAAGCCTATCCCTAACTGTAACCCTACGCCCTAACCCTAACCCTAAACGAAACCATAACCCTATCCCTAACACTAAACCTGAACCATAATCCTAACCCCAAGGATAACCCTAGGCCTAACCCTAACCCCAACCATAACCCTAACCTTAACCCCAACCATAACCCTAACCTTAACCCCTAATCCTAATTTTAAGCCCTAACCCTGATGCTAATCCTAACCCCGACCCCTAACCGTAATCCCGAACCCTAACCCTAACCCTGAACCCCAACCTGAACCCTAATGACCCTAACCCTAACTCTAACCCTAACCCTAATGCTACCCCAAACCTAATACCGTAACCATAACACCTCACCCTAAACCTAATGCGAAACCTAATCCTAAAATTAAACCGCAACTCTAAACCTAAACCCTAACCCTAAAAATTAATGCTACCCCTAACCCAAACTGAAATCCTAACCCATAAGCGTAAACCCAATGTAACCCCTAACCATAACATTAAGCCCTAACCCTAACGCTATCACAAACCTAATACCATAACCGTGAGACCTCACCCTAACCCTAATGCGAAACCTAACCCTAAAACTAAACTGCAACCCTAACCCTAAACCTAATCCTAATACTTAATGCTAACCCTAACCCAAACTGAAATCCTAACCCATAAGCATAAACCCAACCATAACCCCTAACCATAACACTAATCCCTAACCCTAACCCTAACCCTAACCCTAACCCCAAACCCTAATCCGTATCCCAAACTCTAACCCTAACCCTGAAGCCCAGCCCTAACTCTAACCTTAACTCTAACCCTAACCCTAATGATAAGCCCTAACCCTAATGCTAACCCTAACCCCAAACCCTAACCCGTATCCCAAACTCTAACCCTAACCCTGAACCCCAGCCCTAACTCTAACCTTAACCCTAACCCTAACCCTAATAAGCCCTAACCCTAATGCTAACCCTAACCCCAAACCCTAACCCGTATCCCAAACTCTAACCCTAACCCTGAACCCCAGCCCTAACTCTAACCTTAAACCTAACACTAACCTTTACTCTAACCCTAACCTTAAAACTAAACCCTAACCCTAAACCCTAACCCAAACGCTAACCCTAACCCTAAACCTAACCATAACCCTAAGCCCTAACCCTAACCCTAACCCTAAAATGAATCCCTAACCTGATCCCTAACCCTAAACCCAAACCATAATCCTAACCCCAACCCTCTCCCTAAGCCTAACGATAACCCTAAGCCTAACGATAACCCTAACCCTAACCCCAACCCCTAACCATAACCCTAATGATAAGCCCTAACCCTAATTCTAACCCTAACCCTAACCCATATCCCGAACTCTAACCCTAACCCTGAACCCCAGCCCGAACCCCAGCCCTAACTCTAACCCTAAACCCTAACCCTAAACCCTAACCCAAACCCTAACCCTAACCCTAAAACTAACCCTAACCCTAACCGTAACCCCAAGCCTTAACCCTAACCCTAAACCGAAACCCTAACCCGATCCCTAACCCTAAACCCAAACCATAATCCTAACCCCAACCCTATCCCTAACCCTAACGATAACCCTAAGCCTAACCCTAAACCTAACCCTAACCCTAACCTTAAACCTAACCCCTGCCCCTAACCATAACCCTAATGATAAGCCCTAACCCTAATGTTAACCCTAACCCTAAACCTAACCCTCACCGTAACACTGAGCCCTAACCCTAACCCTAACCCTAAACTTAATCACAAACACTATAACTGATGTAAATGAGCAATATCAGGGCAGCAAGTCAGGTTCTTTAAATCCTTGCTTTCTCTCTTCCCTTCTCTCTTCTTGCTTTCTCTCTTCCGTTCGAGGAGATTTCCATTCGAGGAAGCTTTAGCTAGTTTTATTATATTGTCTGTCTTAGGAGGAACAGCCACTTCTACTTTCCGCTTTGTCTTGTCAATTTTTACTTTTGGCTTATCCTTCTCTTTTTTCTCCTTTTCAGACATCGGTTTGAAAGCAATAGAATCTGCTTCCATAGGCTCATCTCTCACAGGGGTGGCATCATCTCTGCTTGGGCCATGAACAGGGAGTCCCTTTTAACGTCTTCTGCTGGAACTGGCTCTCTTGGTTTTCTCGCACCTGCTAACAACTCAGTATTGGGAAATCCTTCATCCTCATCCCTTTTTCTTCTCTTTTTATGCTTATTTCCTTGGCCATCTCCTAGTGGATTTTTCACCTCCTTCTCTTTTGATTTTGTAGGATCCTTGATGCCATGGCTCTCTCTTTCAGAAGGTTTTTCAGGGTAATTTCCAGCTATATTGTGATTTTGGTGGCTCTGCCAAGCAGGATAATCCTCCCTACGTCCCCGAGCATATGGTGAATTCTCTTGTCTGGTCCCAGGTGGACCAAACCTACCTGGAGAAAAGTTCTCTCTGTTTACTGGAGGGTGAGGTTGAGCGCCAACAGCATAGCCCTTGTAAAACTTTCCATGCCATTCTCTGTAGTTCCTTTCCCATTCCCGGTACCTTGCCTTTTCAAATGGATCTCTACAGTCAAGAGATCTGCCATAGTAAGCTTTCAGATCATATGGTGGAACTTCTCTGTATCTGTTAAAATACTCCCTTCCTCCTTCCCCTTGAGGTATAGTCTGTTTAGTGGGAGACTGGCCTCTAAATACTGGAGACCTTGACCGTGAATGGCATCTTCTGTATGGGGGTGACCTTGACCTTGAACGCTGATAACCGTGTGACCTTGACCTAGAACGATAGTTACGCCTCTTCCCTTTGCCTCTTCTTGGATACGGCAGCAATCGCGAGTAGGAACGAGAATGGGAAGGACTAAATGAGCGAGAGTAGGAGCGAGTGCGGGAAGAACCTGATCTTGATGTGGAGCAGGAAGACGAACTTGTAGAGTAAGGTGAAGCACTATAAGGAGACTTGGACCTGGAAAAAACCACAACACACAGAAAAAGAAATGAAGTTAATTCAAAACAGTCATTCTCCCCAATTTTTTTCCTCCCAAATTTGGTTTGGGTTTTTTCTCCTCTCCATACGCTTATGTCAAAGCTTCTTTCAGCTGCTGACATAATGCTACTGCAAATTGAGGAATTTGATAACATTTTTCAATTCCATTTGTCTTGTTTTAGTTATGCATGCTTACTATCTGCAACGAAAAATTCTATTGGAAAAAACACTGTCATTTTTCCTTATGTCAGATGCACTTTAGTGTAACTGCAGTCCGATATGCTGTTGAAATACAAACGTGAAAAACAAGGCAACTTCATTGAGCCAAATACTTCCTCCTCTTTAAGTCTCCGTTGTTCTCTGTAAAACTCCTCCCTAGATAAGGGAGGCCAATGGCATCCTGCCAACTTAAGCATTTTTCTCCCTGCTTTCTGTTCTTTAGAGACTACGCTCATTTCCTGATCCTCATACTTGCCTTCCACATCCTCACCCCCAACAGTTCATTCAGTCTTCTCTCCTTATACTCAGCTTTGCACCTGTGGATGGAGGCTGCCCACACTTGAAAGAGACTCCCATCTCCCGTGGGCCAAGTGCCCACTGCTCCTGTGCCACTCCTTGATACACTTAATACATCACACTTCTGATCTTCCAAGTACTGCACAGATATTAACTAATCTTCTCTGGAACTTCTTTTAACTTCTTCCACATACGCTTCCTATGTTGTTGCCTCATCATGAGGTATTTGGCCTGGTCCTGTCCCTGAATTGTTGTTTTCTTGCTGACTGAATTGGAGATATCAGACAACCTGTGGGATGGATCCTGGTTTTTCTTTTGATTTACCTTTAAGATTTTATAAACACAATGCACTCTTACAATCTGTCTATAACAAACATATAGCGAAAGGAAGGACTAGCTTGACGCTGCAGTAATAGGTAAAACAGACTCCTCTCTCTCCAACTGAGAGAAAGCGTCTTGGCTATGTGAGATGACTAAATTGAAGAAATTCAAAATTGTCATAAAAGAACAGTGTTGACTTTTCCAACCATTTGCTCATGCAGTATCAACTAAGTTGTTAAAAAAAGAATGTTGGAGGCTGATTCCTATTGGGAAATCAATTTCTTCAGCCCTATTTAGCCAGTAATGGAAAAGGTGGCTTTCCATCTGATCCTTTAATTATCTTTAATTTTTATAGGCCATTATGGTTTCCTCAAAAAGCGTTCATTTCTCAGAGTCCTGTTTTCAGTCATGTACCGGAGTTTTATTTTAAATAACCTTAGTGGAAGCACAGATGCCCTTTGTAAAAGCCAATTCAAATGAAGCCATTTAAAAATTAATTACCACTTGGATTCTCCACAACTATCTGTGCATACTTGCTTCATTATAAATCAGCTGTTGTATAAGTTATGCGTTATACAGCCTCTTTTAACAGGTGACAAGGAGTCATCTACTGAATTTCTGTAGAATACTTACACTTCCCAGCCTGGTCTGCCACCTGCTGAGCGAACTGGACTGGCTCTCATTGGATGACCTTTTGGAGTGGGGAGAGGAAAAAGAAAGAAATCCCATTCAGTTCCTCTGAAGGTAATTTTTTTAAAGAAATTCTGAAGTTACAGTTACTTACCAGTGTCGTGGTTTAACCTGGCAGGCAGCCAAATACCATGCAGCCGCTCACTCACTCCCCCCGCCCCCCCAGTGGGACGGGGAGAGAATCGGAAGGGTAAGAGTGAGAAACACTCGTGGGTTGAGATAAAGACAGTTTAATAGAACAGAAAAGGGAGAATAATGATAATAAATAATGATAGAATATACAAAATGAGTGATGCACAATGCAATTGCTCACCACCCGCGCTGACCGATAACCAAGTAGCGATCGGTACTTCCTGGATCACGCCTACCGTTCATATACTGAGCATGACGTCACATGGCATGGAATACCCCATTGGCCAGCTGGGCTGGCTGTCCTGATTATGTTCCCTCCCATCTTGTGTACCTAGCTCAGTCAGTAGGCACGGGAACTGTCCTTGGACTAGGAGGGCACTTAGCAACAACTGAAAACATCAGTGTGTTATCACCATTCTCCTCATACTAAATCCAAAACACAGCACTAGGAAGAAATTTAACCCTATCCCTGCCGAAACTAGGACACCAGTTGTGGGTATTGCTTGTCCTTGGGGGCCCAGAAGACTTGGTAATGCTGGTTGTCTTTGTACGGGAACCTGATAGACATCTCAAAAAACCATTAGTAGGCTTGAGTTCTGAAGGTTTTAACCAATTCTCCCGTGGAGAAGAATGTGGATTAAATGCCTAACTATCCATTTGTTGCAGACCACAGTAAGTCACCAGAGTTGGCTATATCATTTTCTATGAGAGAAATGAATCCCACCTCTCCTTTGCCAGAGGGTAAATGTAAATTGCAGGCTCAGGGTAAAGTTCGTCTCCGAGTAACTACATTTTATAAATGGAAGAAGTCTATTTCCTACAAAACGAGATCCATGACAGAAACACAGAAGTGCTACCAAGTGCATTTTAAAACAGCCACTCCTGTCAGCACACAGCAGTATTTTCTTAGTTTATAGCAAGAGGAAAACTTCAGTCTGTTTCACACATGGGATTTGATAAAAGTCAGAGGGGGCGGAAATCTCAGTCCAACAGCTACTTGTTAAATTTTGCAAGAAGCCTTTGAAACATAAACCAAAAGCAAAACGAGCTTTCAGAGAGAACGACTCCACTGCAAACACTACTGAAATGTTTTGCAGAAATACAGATTCTTAGCATACCACACGTTTAACCAACTTCCAGGGGCACGAACAGCAGGACCACCCTATTTTAATATTCAAAAGTATCACAGATTCTATGGTTAAGCACAATGACAGTGCTTCCTGCCCCGTAATTACAGATGCTGGCCAACTTGGTTGCATAGCCACTCAGACATGCACGCATGGTTTCTCTCGCTCACTTTTTGGCCAGTCCAATTAATTCCATACTTACGCATTAATAGTTGGTATTGCGTATTTTCCAGTGTTTGTCAGCATAGCACCCTTTGTATTGGGGTCTTTCACCTCCATCATGAAACTCCTTGGAATTCCTGTGCTCTTTAATTCTGGGAACAGGCTCAACATTTTTGTCCTGTTAAGAAAAGAAATGCAGACATATCTCCTTTTAAGACCCACACTTAAAATGACATTTCAATGATTATTTTAAGCAGCAAAAGCCTTTAATCCTCTCCTTTTACCCAGCATAAGGGTTGCTCGACTAAAATACTTATTTTCCTAAATGAATATAGCCAGGATGTTCCAAAGGCTTGAGCAGTGTTTTGAACTCATTCCATTCTTTGGCTTAAGTTCAGGTTCTTTAAGGGTGAAATATCCCTTAGCTCACCATCCACTCAGAAAAGAGATACAAACCCGCTCCTCCTCCAAAGCGCAATTCAGAGCACAAATATTCAATAGATGGGGTCAACAGAAACATCTTGGTTTTACATGAAATACTAAAAACTGTGAACTGTCATTAAACAGAGTTAAAACCAGAAACATTTCCAGTAATATTGAAATATATAAAAATATGCATGAAAGTTCACAGAGCAAGATCTGTGGACATACTTAATGTCTATGACCTAGAAAAAAGAAAAGTTTACATTTATAATGCCAGGTTTCCCTTGGATTTTGAAGGGCTTTGCAACATTGCCATATGAACCTCTGTCTTTCACCCCAAGAGAAACAATTCTTAATATGAGTATTCATGGATTTGTTACGTAACTGCCAAGGTAAAATAATGAAAAGCTAAGTAACACCAGAAGTCCCCCACAGTCTTACCCCATTTGTTGGGCAGTTCTTTATACAGTCGCCAGGTTTTCCGCAACGAAAGCAAGCAGATGATGGTGGAGGTGGACCCCAGGGTTTCTTCATGTAACTAAAAGGGTTTGGGGCAAAGAAGAAAAAGGTATGCACGTGTCTCTCTCGTTAAAACAAACTTCTCTACAATTTTTCCATAATCTTCGAAGAACAGATTTGACATTATCAACACTTACTTGATTGGATCATATTCCTGGCAAGACTGTAGCATCATAGCTTTTATTTTATCTTCTTCGGAAGCATTGGCTTCAGCCAGATTGGCACTCTGTTTAACAGGTAATTATTTGACACATACATTAGAAACACATTTAAGCCCACACTGCCAAAGAGAACACCACTCACCCAACCCTGTAAAGAGCAGCACAATGCCAGCTGAGGTTGCATGAAAACAGCTGCTTATATGAAACAGAGTTGTCCAAAAGATGTTCTGGGGAGTCCTTACATCATCACAGGCTGTTGATGTGCCTGTTAACCTACTTGAAAAGAGCATTCCTGGGCACTCAAAACCTTAGGCTCTTCATGTTCCCCCCCACTAACTTCTTCATAGGAAGCAAGTTAACTACAATAAGCAAAACCTGCAGTTTTTTTCCAGTTGACCGTGTCCTTTTAACATACAAATTGTAATATAAATGTTATGCAGAACTGGATCTTCAAATTATTGAAGTCAGCTGATTTTTTTAAAGTAGTATTTGTTCAAATGTTTTTATTACACACTAGTACAGATACAAGCAGGGTCTAAGGGAGTGACTGTAAATGATTTGGACCCTCAAGCACCTATCATTCAGATCAACCACTCATGGTTTTGGTTTTAGATGCATTCATTCACAAAAGCAACCAACTTGTTTCAGCATTTTGTTAAAGGGCTGTTTCATATACACAGCTTTTTCTCAACTGTAACATAATCCAGATCGACATCTATGAAATCATTTCCATTAACATTTACAGAAGACTTTACAGATACTTGACTAATTTGTTTGAACCCAAGCGGTTTACAAAACACATCCAAAACCCACAAGACATTACTAGGAATAGACCAAAATTCAAGATGGCATTTAATGCATAATAAAACAGAAAACTTTTTACAACACATTGCCTCCATGCTAAGCCAGTCTGCACTGAGGAGGTTAGAGTAAGGAACCGTTTGGAGCTGCTTTATCTTATGTTCCTCTGTTTTTCTGAAATACTTACATTTTCTCAAAAGCTTAAATGTGTACACCACTTGGACAGTTTTTCACATTTTAGAGTAAAACTTCACCTGAGTTTACAGAACCAAGGACATGTTTAGGGACAGCGCTAACAGAGACCAATTTCTCCTGGTGGCTACCTTCCAAACTATTTTTTTTTTTCTTACCAAATGTCCACAATTTAATTTCTGCAGTGAGAGAGGGAAGAAGTTACCAGTGGGAAGAGATTTTTCTTTCTGGGAAAGGAACTCCAGCCTTTATTTTCAGAAGAAAGAACTAGCTCCTCTGCATTAGGCCCTGCCTTCTCTAATCTTTGTAACTTTAAAGACTAGTAATTTAATTGGCTAGCACTACGCCTTTTCACAAAGTGCAATCCCTAGTGCTTTCCCAGACAAAGTTACATGTTGTTGAGCAAAAAATGCAAGCAGTTCCATAGCAAAACATGGCATTACAACAGTTTCAGAAGGTCACGTTTGCTAATATGCCACCCATACGCATCAGTATTTTCCTGTAAACAATTAGGTGCATTTGCACAATTTACACAGTCTGCGATCAAACAAATTAGATTGTGTTGTCCACTGTATATATACTACAGCGTATGAAATTGTGCAGCATTCAAAGCATGGATCTATAACTGTAGCGCCTAGAAATTCAAAAATAGCCATGCAGTTGTCCGTGTTCCAGAAACGCTTCTATTTTGGCTCTTGCAAACCCCCCTGAAATGTCCGTCACTTACAGCCAATTAAATTCTTCTGTGAAAATTGTGTTAGTTTCCAATGCAAAATGAACGAAAAGTATGAAAAACGGTAAACAGCTTCTGAAGTGCTTCTTCTTTGTGTCTTGAAGATGAGTAATACTGCAACATTACGTTGCGGCTGATAAGGTCCTCCCCCTTCTATCTTCCCAAACTGGCAACTACTCTTTACCAGGATAGTATCAAAATATACACACATTTTAAAGTTAAAAGAAATACTTTAAATTATTAAAAATTAAATTAAAGGGTTGTTCACATGACAACAGTTCTCCAGCTATAGATCACAGTATAAGATTTAAAAATACAAAGCAAACACTTTTTTTTAGGAATATATATGTACCTTAGTCAGCTGGGCCAGAGAAATAGATGCAGAAGAGTCATCAATCTGTTCACAAAAAATTAAACTCACATTCAAGTTCTACAATCAAAAACAGAGCAATAGTTAACCTCTACTGTAGTCTGACAGTCTGCACTATATCCTCCGAGTGTCACTGAAAGAGCCATTTCCAACCTAGTGTAGTTGGTATTTGTTCAAAACAAAGTCCAAACCTGTGACAGCTTAAGAGTGCCTATGTGGTTAAGGAGAAGAAGCTAAACTAACCAAACCCGCTGGAGATCAACTTATTGCTCCAGAATATCTCAGAGAGGGACCCTTGTCAAATGCTCACAGCTGCTTAAAAGTCGAAGGGGTAAGGAAGCTATCAATTTTCAGCTAAAAAGGATTTTAAAAAAATATTTATTTGAAAAGGAAGCATCACTACAGGAAACTTCTTTTCAGTGTGGTTTGTAAACTAATCAGCCAAGTATTTCCTTGTGTTACTTATTTCTGTTTTAGCAGCAGAACGACAGTGTCTTCAAACCTGAAGAAAAACGCTGCCCCTTTTCCAAATGTAAATTCAAAGTGGCAGTATCCTAAAGAAAAGCTTAGCCTTTGGGAAATTAAAGCAGCATCCAGCCCTGAAGTCACCCAGATCCAAAAACGTACTGCAGGCGGAGGTTAAGAAAAATGACAGGGATTTTACCCTTTACAAATGCACCAGGCTCTAACCTTGTGCCAAAATTTGTACACTGGGTTTTACGTATTTTCATTTGCAGACAAACTATTAAACTAAACTGCTTCATCTGATAAAGCGGAAAGGTCAAATGTAGAACTTTAGAATACCACTTTGTGTAGCAACGATATTTAAATTCACAGCAATCTATTAAAGACAGTTATGCACTCAGTTATGCACTCAAACAATATTGCTTCAATTATACAGTTTCAGGAACAAATACCCAAGTCTTTAAGGACATGAAAAGGAAGCATTTAGCTGCACAGAACTGTCCTCAAAACGTGTGGGACATGTTGGTTTTGGTATTTGTTTGAACCCCCAAGTCAAAAGTAAGAAACAGTACCATGTTTAACAATAATGGTTTCTCAGTGGTTTTTGATAACATTTTCAAAAACCATGTTCAGTTGTGCAAACCTTGAACCTACGTGATCTAAAAACGATTGTACATTATCTGTACAACACAAAGTCGTTCAGGAAATAGTCTAGCATATCCAGTATGAAATACAATGCATTACTAGGCACAAACACCAATATTCACATTAGATAGAACTGTGCAAATGATGGCATTACTCCGTTTCTACTATGCTGAATCAAATACATTGTATTTACAACATATACTATGTTTTACTGGAAAATCTATTAAGTTAATGTTTGGAAAATTAATCCAAGACTACCTTAAGTGCAGCGTGCAGCAAAAAGTGTGAGATTGTGTTTTTACATACTGCTTTTGATGTTCCACTTACTGGCTCAGTTTGACTTCTAGAAGAAGAAATAAAGGTGATCAGAACTTCAAATACAGCACTTGTACCAAAAACATAAAGCACTGAAAACAGATTATAAAACCTGAACATCAAAACTTTATGTTCTGATAGTCGAGTGAATCTGGAAATTTACTCATATACATAAACCGTTGTCTCTTGGTACATTCAGTGCAACTAAAAAAACCCCCCAGAATCCCATTTCTGCTTTGTCACAAATTACTCTAAGGCTTACAGATATAGAACACGACCGTGCAAGGGGAAGTCCTCAGATAGTTTGTCTCTGCTACATAAGTGTCAAAACCAGGAAGTCTGTACTACAGTTTTGTGTTCATAAATAATCAACCATCAAAATACGAAGGTAACTTTAGCCAATCTGTGTATCGCTAGTATTACAAATAGGTACCAGATGGAGTCCTTTAGTTTCTAAGAAAGAACAGTGATAGTCTAGACACTTCCAAGTGCACCTGTACTTAAGTGAAAAAAATCAGTCATCTGACAAATAACAACAATGTCAGCAGCATCGTCTTTAGAACAGTGTTTCTCTGTGGAAGCCCAAGCACTGTGTTCAGATATCTTAGCCATGAAAGTGCCAAAACACTAAATGTGTTACATATGCTATATGGACTAAAAACAGTAGTAGAAATGTCACCTGAAAGCAGGTCCTAGGCCTTTGTGCGATTTAGGAGACCTGTGACAAAAAAAAAAGGTCTTGGTTGCCAGAATTTGCTTCAAGATAATCTTGAAAATGCTACGATATTTTAGGAAGTATTTATTAAATTTGAAAACTTGCTGAGATTCCACATACTCATTGATCTGTATCTGCACGCTACTCATCATGAATCAGCCATGCAACCATTGATGTCGTTAACAAACAATTCACACATCATCCAAAGTGTCCCATGAGCAGAGGCAATTCAAAGGCTGCTGTGCAACTGGTGTACAAATAGAAAGGCGCACGCTCCCTGCCACTGCTAGAACACCACCAGGCTCGCAACGACAGCCACGTACCTCCTGAAGTTGAGGAAGGACAAGGACATCCTTTAGATTACCACAGCATGGATTCTTCATACATTTACCTTCAAGAGCGTACTAAAAGGAGAGTAACGCATTTTTGAAGGCCTCTCCACCATTACAGCATACATTCATCATTCCCAAACATCCACCACTCTACCAGTTGTTTCTGCAATGTTCACAGCTGAAAGACTAGAAAGCTAATCTGCCTGGTTAATTTTCAGCGCTAGAACAGCGGTGCCGTTCCTTCCTTATCCCCTTATACATACAGGTATGTATCTGACCTTTGATGCTAGCCGCATCTATCCTCTCATTTTAGGGCAGCATTACAATACCAGGAGAGGGTGCCCGAAACAGAGGATGCACTGACAAGACAGCACTAAGCAGACGTGTTTAAATTAACCCCCAAAACAAGGCCATGTTTATAAGCACAGTGCTGCGGTGTCCAGAATTACTAGAGGGTGCCTGAAAACACTGCAACAACTACTGCAGGAATACGCCCAAAGTTGAGATGCAGAGCCACATAAATTCAGGGTTTTTTGCTTGCAGATGCCTCGTGGGTACCGGGAGGCTGCTGTACTCTTTGTTCGAGACACAGTGTAACTCATCCGTCTACTTGATTTATTGAGAACCAACATTAGAAAGACATGGCAAAACCACAAGCTAATAATATCTACTAATTGTGGTGGAGAGACCTATCTTTAAGGCGGCTGGAAAACATGACCGTTCAAACAATGCTAATGTAGCTGATATAGAACTGGACTGTATGAATACATAAATGACAGCAGTAATCCTCTAGTCAGCACTGCATTGGAATAGCTGTAATTTTAATCAATACACCTGATTCTCTGTCCTCCGTAAATCTTAGGAATACAGAACCAAAACCCGGAGCACAGATACCAGCTTAGGGTAAAAACAGACGTAGCAAGATAACTAGTAACATTTGGTAATGTGCTAAACTGCTTACTGAGTTTCAAGTTTGGAAAGGATTAACTATTCCTTCATCGTACTTGCACAAAAGGCAATACACTTTAGGATACTGTTCTTTTTCTCTTGCCTGAAACGGACATTGTCTTGAGGAAACGCATAGGAATCGCTTACGAATGGAACTTCTTGTTTGCATCGTTCGCCAACTGGTAAACCTTGGTCTTTCCTCTATAGCTAGTATGCAAAAAACCCAGATTCGGGGCGTAAGAATACCTGCCATATCCCCCCCAAATGCCAGAAATAGTCAAACACTGAGAATCAGGCTCTTCTGAGACGGGAACAAAGTATGCGTTTACGCTACAATGCGTATCTGTCTTTACTATAAAAGCCATAAAAGCAAACACATATAATAAGGAATCTCTGCACGTCGAGGAAACAGGATCTACCACTTGGGTCTCAGAACAATCAACCCCAAGAACAAACCCAATAGAATAATCTTAAAAGTTACCATGGTTGGAGTTCGAACCCCATGTCCCAGCAGGCCTAAAAATGTAAGTCCACTTTCGGACAGACACATTAAAATCTACCCCATGCCAACAAAAATTAACAGCAGCTTTAACAAGAAAGAACGCCTCTGTAAACTAATATCCATAAAAAAAGTTAACACACTGAAACCCCTAACAAAGAATACAATGCTTTATGGATACTTACATAACATCGGTTTTGCCGGTAGCTTTAACTCCTCCGACAGGGATTCTTCTAACAATTACCGATGAGTTCTTAGGAATCAGGGCATTCTCATCTGTGTATTCTGAAAACAACATAAATACAGAGAAAAACATCAGTCAATTCGTAAGAATGCATGCTCATATGTAATTACGTAGCACTTCGCAGAATCCCTTTACAGATACAAAAGCAAAATTTTATATGTAACATCACGCTTTCATCGTCTCAACACATTAACAGTATATTTCAAGAAATCTTGGGGTTTGAGAATCAAACACAAGCAGCAAAATCTTTTTCCTTTTTTTAAAACAGTTTGAATGCCAACAGCAAAATGGACTCAAAGGTCACTAAAGGAGAGTCTGCTAATGCACGAGGTTCTTTCCTGACCTAGCTTAAAGTTGCTTTTGCTTCCGTTAGGCTACAAAACCCATAGATCTTTGGAGAAAAACAAACCACAGCAAAGTCTCACCTGCCTAAACCAGATTCTAAAGTCTGACTAGCTTGCCCTGCCACCAAACAGGCACTTAGCTAAAGCACGAGAACTCTGCGCCATTGCTTTCATAGCTGTTAACTAAAAACCAGTCACCTGTGCTGCCAGTGCTCAAGCCTGACAGAACACAGAAGAGAGCCTGCCGCCTCTGCCTGTTTCTTGGAGCTTAATCCATCAACAACCACACTTCTCAGCTGCTCAGGGCTTTACGTTTAAATGGAAACAGAACTGGCAGTGCTAGAATTTGGATCACAGACATTTTGGGTTTTTTTTGAGCTTGCTTTCACAAGTAGGGCAGAATTGGCTCAAACTCAAGTGGTATCTCCCCTCTTAAGCTAATCATCTAGTTTGAATTAACCAAAGGGACGTGAATTCGTTCGATCGATTCCCTTTTTGCAGAGCAGAGAGGCCCAAACGAAATTACTTAGGAAGACAGCCTTGAAAAGCCTTTCAGGAACAGCGTGTGCCTGAAGCTCTCCATGCTTTGCCTTGGCTTACACCCTGTTAGTCTTCTGAAGAGGAGGAAAGCCTTCTGACCTTTTACATAAGGCCCAAACAAAAAAAAACAACTACCTGAGACACTTGGACTGAGTAAGCTTAAAATGCAAAGATCTCTCCATGAGAATGCTTTTTCTATTGTACTTACACAAGCTGGATAGGACTGAATATTTTAAAGCACTATCAGCAGGCATCCCCTGTAATCTGCCTACAGTTTTAAATATTCAAAGCCCTTACCTTTGCAGAGCGAATCAGAACAATGGTCTGAAAACCAAAGATACTGTATACCTCGTCAAGCCCTGTCAGGTGGCATCCCTAAGACCCCTAACGTTGTGCTGTTAAGGCTCTTCACAGACACTCTCCTGAAAATAGTTTAAGTATCTGTAGACAAACAGCAAGCTTTAGGTCCAACCACTTTAAAGGCTAGGGCTGAAGTTACAGTTACCGCAGTGTACATACTACTCTGTTTAAGTTTTAACACATGAAACAGGAAGAGGAAAAAAAACACTAGTACACATTTTAAAGAAAAGCCTGTTGTAAGAGTGTCACAGAACCACAGGGGGAAAAAAAAAAAAAAAGAAATGTAATGTTTAAGGAATGAAAACACTTTACAAGTCTTTTTATTTCTGAAAAGTCACATCCCAAAGTCTTTAATCACATTCAAACTTATCGAGATGGCAGATTACCAAACTGAAATATCCTACTAAGTAATACGAAACCATTATCATCTCTAAGAATCAAGCACCATTTGTTAGATTTAAAAGAATTTATGATGTCTCTAAGAACATTTCTTACGTATATCCACCGTAAACGTTCTGCCATAAAACTTCAGTACTGCCCTGATACGGTTAACATGTAGTACAGGAAAAAAAACCACCATTACAAACGAATGATGAAATGATGCTCAATAGCATCTGAATGACCATGTCTTTGGTGTGGAAAAGAAGTTATATTAACAAGAAATTCCAAAGTATAATTTAGATACGGAGAACACTCATGCGCAAGACGGCTTTCAAGGGTCTGCACAGATTTTAACTCACAGATACGCTCCTGATCCAAAATGTTGCTAGTGGGCAGTTTCTGCAACAGCCGCAAAACCCATTTTCCAATGCAGTGGAGTAAAACAAGTTGAAGTCAAAATTAAGTCACGAAATTCACCAAATCCAGGTGGTTTCTTTTCTTCAAATTAGCCATCTCTTTTATTTCTATCACTTTCAGCTTTCTCCACCACATTTCAAAGAAATCTGGCAAGTTGGTTATTACAAGATATGCTCCCACATTTCCTTCTCATTTTACCTAGAAGAATTCCAGGAAACCAAAGCTTTTGTAAGCGCCGTATGTCACACATCAACCACGTACTCTTCTACGCCTAGCTCCATGTCTACAACACAGATCTGAAGGTAGTTGTCCGAACAGCAACTACAAAAGAACAGCTCTGTGAGGCCCCCAACACAAGTCACAGCTACCGATGGTGGCCGAATCGCATTATGGCTTCCCGCCCCACTTAATGCCCAGCGCCGCTTGCCCTCCCGGTCCCGCCGCATGCTGGCGGCATGGGCCCCAGCCTGACTCACGCTACGTGGGGATGACCCACAAAGAGCAGAGCGCGGCTCCCACAGGCCACGGCCGACGCAGGGTGGTCTGCGACGCCGCCAGCCGGGCGGTGCCCGAGGCCCCGCGCCCGCCGCCCCCGCGCACCTTCTTTGGTCTGGGCGTTGGTGATCTGCAGGTCGCAGCTGGCCGCCTTCAGCTCCTCGCGGCCCATGATCTGGTGCTTGAGGTCACACAGGGAGATGTGGAGGCCGTTGAAGGTGACCATGTCATGGTTCAGCTTGGAGGCGAACTTGTAGTGGACGCACGACGTGGTTGGGGCCAGGAGGTGCCTGCTCCGTGATGGCGTCTACCGCGGCAGACAGCGTCGCGGCCGCTGTGCCAGGTGAGGGCCCGCGGCGGTTCCTCCTCCACCGAGGAGGCCAGGGCAAGCAGTGCGGGCTGAGCTCGAGCGGGCCGGCGGCGCTCAGAGGCTGCGGCGCTCCGCCATGGCCTTCCTGGCCGACAACCGCACGGGCCGCTGCGAGCGTGTCACTGTGCACACGCAACGGCACACTGCACCCACCCCCCGCGCCTCACGTGACCCAGCGCATTATGACAAAAGGCCCGCGTCACGTGGGCGTGGCGGCCCCGCGCTCTTCATCCTAACACCAAGCGCCCCCGAGGGGAGGGGGGGCCCGTCAGCCCCGGGCCTGTCACCACCCCGGGCCGCTGGTCTCCCTGCTGTCCCCTGGCCTGTCACCACCCGGTGTCCTGCCACCCCCCAGGCCTGTCACTGCCTGGTGTCCCTCCTGTCACCCCCCAGGCCTGTCCCTGCCCAGTGTCCCTCCTGTCACCCCCCTAGGCTGTCACCACCTGATGTCCCTCCTGTCACCCCCCAGGCCTGTCACTGCCCGGTGTCCCTCCTGTCACCCCCCGGGCCCATCACCGCCTGGTGTCCTGTCACCCCCCAGGCTGTCACCACCTGGTGTCCCTCCTGTCACCCCCCAGGCGGTCACCACCTGGTGTCCCCTCCTGTCAGCAGCCAGCCAGGGCAAGACAGCCTGGGGCAGATGCAGCGGGCTTGGCCGTGTGGCGCTCGGCTGCCCGCGGTGCAGGGCCGGCAAAGGGAGGGGACATCTCAGGGTGCTTGAGTGTATCTTGTGGCATTCATGGAAAGTTCAGTCAAAGAAGCCAATGACCATTTATGTTTATGGCCACAGACCAGTCTCCTGCCCCCATTTTTTAACTCCTCCCTCTCTGCCTTTAGCCCATCACTATTTTTTGCTTTCTCTTTCTCTGTCTCTCTCCCTGTCTGTAGTTTCTAATTCCTCCCTGTCTGTCCTATAGCCTGCTGCTATTTTTTCCTTTCTCTCCATCTCTTTCTCCTGCTCCCTCTCCTTCTCTTTTTTTCTATCGCCGTGTCCTGCTTCCTGGCCTTATCTTAATGTTAGGGTTAGGGGCTAGGGTTAGGGTTAGGCTTAGGGTATCGTTAGGGTTAGGGTTAGGGTCGGGGTTAGGATTATGGTTCGGGTTTAGGCTTAGGGATAGGCTTAGGGTTTCGTTTTAGGGTTAGGCTTAGGGCTTAGGGCTTAGAAGTAAAACTGTCCCAAGCACTTACGCCTCCATCAAGGACCACATGCCCTGAGGCTTGTGATGACTGTTGGATGGCTTTCCCTCCCCCCGATGGAAACACCTCTCAGTTCTCTGTGCTCACACCAGGGAAGGAAAGGCAATACACCCCCATATCTAAAGGCATGGCACTCCAAGCAAAGGTAACGTTTCGTTTCTTTAGATGAACTGCCTGGCCAGTTACACCACCTGCTTATACTGACTTCATCCACCCTTACCCGCAAAACATTGTGACAGGCTGAGTCAGCGTGGAGAGTCAGGTGAACTTTGACGCACACACTGCTACCATAGGACTGGATTTTTAACCTATTTACATTTATCCGTCGCTTTGAAGCTGCCCAAGGGTCAGCATGCCCTTGCTACTGGAGGTTCTTGCTCTGTGCAGGCACTAAGGAAGACATTTCTGGTGACAGATTATTTCTAACGGGTAAAGCACAGCAGAACACACTGTTTATGAGCTGCTGAGAATCGTCCCCCAGGCATAGCAGGAACAACGGCAAAGCTTGTATATTTAAGATGCATTTGAGTTACCTTACCATTAAAATACACCACCACCAGACAGTGCTCTAGGCGGAAGGCTGACATCAGTGTACAAGGACAGTCCCTTCTGGACATCTCGCTCCTGGGTAGAAATCCTAGAGACTTCCTTTAAGGACAGAAATCCAAAGAGCTACAATAAGCCTTTTAAATTCAGCACAGCAAACAAAAAGCAAACAAACAAAAAATGACAGGAAACCCCTGAGGCACTGATGAGGAACACAAGGTCTCCCCTTGAGTCCACTACCCCTCACAAGACTTACTCAAAATTACTCAGTTGCTTACTCAAAAGCAATAACCAACAAGCCATGTACCCTTGGGGAAGCCCTTGTCCTTCTGTGCCGCTGGTGGCATCCCACCATTACTCTGGGAGTCCACACAAATTCAGAAGTACACTTAGTCCTCCGGCAGTCATTACCTATGGACCCGAACTCCTCCCACACCCCAGAAGTGGCTGTCGGTCGTCTGGCAGTCATTCTCCACAAACTGCAAGCCCTCCATACCTAACCACCTACCTAGTGACTCAGTGGAAATGAGCTGGACCACAACAGAAGTGACACTGCCCGGCCCGGTCACACAGATTAGACCACAAACGGTGGTTACAAGACAGAAAATGCAACACAAACCACAAGGACGGCAAAAAAACAAGCAGAAGACACATCACACAAAAACCAAAGACCCCTATCCAAACCCTAAAAACGCAAGCAAGCTACAAAAGGACTTTCCAAAAAAAAGACCACCCAGAACACAACATAAGGCAAAACCAACCTAACCCCAGGAACCCAGCGCTTGCAAACCCAGATCCTGACCATAACAATAACATGCTTTAATCCTAAGTCGCGTAAACTCCCATAACCCTCAAACCCCATAACCCTAGCACGCTGGAACCCTAGCGCCCCATATCCCTAGCACATTGTAGCCCCAAGATATCAAAACATTGAACACAAACTCCCTGGAGGTCTCTCTCTTCAGGTGGCCCCAGATCTCAGACACCACAACTCTGAAGTGGGGGTGCCCACCGTGCCCAAGTGGAAGATCCACCAGGACGGCACCAGCATCCATCTTCACATCATCCGTCACGCCCTGAAAAAGTGCCCAGGCTGGACACTCCTGGGGAGAAAGGCGGAGGCACTCGGAGACTTTGAACCGGCCAGCCATGGCCACAGGGCTTCAGCTCATCATGTCTGTGTCAGAGCCACCAGGCAGGTGACCCCGTCCCCCCTGCGAAGACCCCTTGGGGTAGCCGTACCCAGCACCAGCTGGCTGGATACGGCCTTTGCTCTATGGGGAGGTGCTCCCTGGGAGCAGGGTCTCTCACGGGGGAACTCACAGCTCACCTGGGCTGCTCTGCGGCCACCGGACGCCTTTGCTGTCAGGTGGCTCTCAGCACCTCTCTGCCAACGGCTGTCACCTCCCTGCGGGACGCTCTCCAGCGCACGGTCCGTCTCCACTGGGTCTCCCTGGGGACAAAGATCGGAAGGGAGGGATGGGGTTTGCTTTGTCCCCGTTCCCAGGGTGCTTCAGGAGAGACCTGCCACCCCCAAGTGAGCTGTCTGACGTGGACGCCACAGACGAGCTGCAGACGTGGGTCAGCACGGTGGCGGGGAGTGGGCAAGATGTCCTGCGGAGCCGCCGGCGCTGGCGGAAAGCAGAGCTGGAGACAACGGGGAGAAGCCCCAGGTAGCTGGCAGCTGGCGGTGGGGCCTGGCAGGGAGCAGCGCCCGCAGAAATGCCCGGCTCCTGGAGCCTCGGCCCCAGGGCTGCAGCCTCGGCACCTCCTGGGGCTTCGCTGGGAAAAACCAGGCAGGGGTGACCCTGACAGCCCGCACACGTACCTGGCCCCGGGATCTGGCAGCCTGTCCCTGTGCCCATCGCTGCCACGGGATCCAGGAAGCAGCGCCCCAGCCCTGGCGTGGCCCTGAGCCGCCGCTCAGGCCAGGCAGCAGGAAGCCGCGCCCCATGGCATGCTGGGAGCTGTAGGCCCGGGGCACGGGCTGCCGCACGGCCATGTTGGTTCCCGGGGCATGCCGGGAGCTGTAGGCCTGGGGCACGGGGCTGCTGGGCGGCCATGTTGGTCTTGGGAGGTGCGGGCTCTGCTCCAGCTGCGGCCCAGCTGAGGTGAGGACAGGCACGCAGGTGGAGCTACCGAAGAGGAAGGGAGGAGAGGACAGACGGACAGAGAAAGAAGTGCTTGAACTGTAACATTTGCCTGGCAGTGCAGAGAGCGGGAGCTGCGGTGAGTCCCAGCCCCTCGGGGCCGTGTCACCCCTCTTCTGCATCGCAGTCCCTCCCAGCCCCCCCCTCCCATTTCCCTCTGTGTCATTTTTTTCACTTCCCCATACCTCTCTTCTTCTGTTGCTGTGTTCTGCTCCCCGTCCTCTCTTCTCCAAGTCCCTCTTTCCCTGTCGCTCTACCTGCCCCTGTCTTTTTCTTGCTGCCCCTCCCTCCTGCTCCCTGTCCCTCTTTTTGCCTTCCTCTGTCTCTGCCCTGCAGCACATTGCTGTTGTTTCTTCTCTGTCTCTTTGTCCTGGTCTGCATCCCGCTCTGTTTTTCACAGTCTCTCTGGCCTGTTCCCTGTCCTGCTTTGTCTCTCTCTGCCTGTATGTCCCGCTCCCTGTCCTTGTCTTCCCTTCTCCCTCCTTCTGCCTCTCTCTCCCTCTGCCTCCCCCCCCGCCCTGCTCACTGTCACTGCGGTTTTCCATTCTGTATCCCACTGTCCCTGTCCTTCTTCCTGTTCATCTCTCTTCTGTCTCTCTCTGCTGCTCCCTGACCCATCCCCTCCCCGCTTCCTCCATCTCTCTGCAGGGCTTCTGAGACCTCTCTTTCTTTCCCCATCCCTCTGTGCTGCTCACTGTCCCTGTTTCTCTCTTTCTCTTCGTTGTTATTCTGGTCTGTCACGCTGTCCTTCTCCCTGCCCCTATTCCTTTTTCCTCCCTCTCCTTTCTTCTGCCCACCGCAGGTTTTCTTGCGATCTCTATCCTGCCCCTAGCCCTTAGTTCTCTCTCTCTTCCTGCCTCCGTCTCCCTCTTTCTGCCTCTCTTCCTCTTTTCCTGCTGCTTCTTTCTCCATCTTTGTCCAGATCCCTGTCCTCTTTTTTCTCTTGCTGTCCTTCGGTCCTTTTTCTCTTTTCTCTCTTTCTCTCTGTCCCATGCCCTGCCCCACCCTTTCTCACTAAACCCCCCTGTCCAGCTGGCTGTGCCTTCTTTCCTCGCTCTCTCGCTCTCTAGTTCTCCTTTCTTCGTCTCTCTGTCCCACTGCCCATCACAGCTGGTTTTGTCCTCCAGTGGTGTCCTGCCCCCTCTTCCTTTTTTCTCTCGCTGTCATTCTGGCCTCTTCTTTTAAATTCCTCCATCTCGGTCCTGCACCCGTCACTGTTTTTTTCCTCTCCTGTCCCTTTGTCTTGCTCCCTGTTCCCCGTTCTTGTCTCTCCTTCCCTTTGTTCTGCCGCCCATCTCTGTTCCCCTTCTTGCTCCATCTCTCTGCCCTGCTCCCTGGCCCTCTAAGTCTCTCTCTGCTTCTCTGTCCCGCTCCCTGTCTCTCCCCCACCCTATTTTTCTGTCCTACTCCCTTTTCAGGTTCCCCCCCCCCCACTTTGTCCTGCTCCCTGCCGCGGCTATTTCTCACTCCATCTCTGTCCTGCAGCCCAGTGCTGTTTTTTCCTTCCATCTCTCTGTCCTGCTGCCCAGCCCAGGCTCTTTTACCTCCTTCTGTGTCCTGCTCCCCGTCCCTTAGTTTTGCCTGTCTTTCCCTTTGTCCTGCCTCCCTGTGCCTTTCTTCTCTCTCTGTATCGCCCTGTCCTGCTCCCTGTCCTTGTCTTTCCCTGACAATCTGTGTCCTACTCCCTTTCCTTGTCTTTCCCTCTCTGCCCCCCATCCTTCTTCCTACCTTTCTTTTTCTTCTCTCTCCCCCTCTGTTCCTGCTGCTTCTTTTTCCACCTCTGTCCTGCTCCCTGCCCCTTTTTTCCTCTCGCTGTCCCCCTGCCCTGCTTCCTGTCCCCATCGTTTCTGTCTTTATTTCTCTGTCCCGCTGCCTGTCCCATCGTTTCTTGTTGTACTCCCCTGCCCCGTCCAGCTGGCTCTCCCTTTTATTTGTTCTCTCTTCCTCTTTTCTGCTTCTCGGTCCTCTTTTCCTCTTCCCCTGTCTCTGTCCTCCAGCCCGTTGCTGGCTTTTTCCCCCCTTCTTGGTCTCCATCAGGATCTGACCCTCTCTTTATTTCTCAGTCCCTTTGTCCTGCTCCCTGTCCTTCCTTCTCCTTCTCCATCTGGACGTCCTGCTCCCTGTCCCTGTCTTTCCCTAGCCCCCCCTTCCTTCTTCCTCTCCTTCCCCACGCCCATCTCTGCCTCTCTGTCCTGCTCCTTGACCCTACTTTTTCTTCCTCCATCTCTCTGCAGGGCTCCTCATCCCTATTTCTCTTGATTTCTCCAGCTCTCTAGCCTTTTCCCCATACCTTTCTTTCTCTCTCAGCTCCTCTATCTTTTCTCTCATCATATTTTTCTCTTTCTAGTCCACTGTCCTTCTCCCCGTCAACTGAAGCTGAGTGACCAGGTTTCCCTGGGCTCTGGTATTTCCTTAGCATTGCCCTAGGGAAGATCTGTGGGTTTAGGGCTAGGGATCATTTAGGAGCTGGTCTCCTTACGTAAGCAGCGGAGCTAGGCATAGTTAAAGCAGAGGTTGTTCTCAGCTGGTGCTCTGTGCGTCCTGTTGAAAGAGCAGGCTGTGGGCCTTATTTTGAAGGAAGGTTTCTTGTTCTGCGCTTATTGCTCCTCGGGACGCTGCACAGAAGTGGTGGTGGGGTCTGGAGAGACAGATGGGACCTGCTGTGATTCCTAGTAAATGTGAACTTGAACGAGACCAGACTGACTGCATATGGTTTTCTTCTCAGCTCCAATTCCAACCTGCGTGCTCGGCGCTAATGAAAAAAGAGACCCTGAGCTGCAAATGAGCAGACAACGTCACTCACTTAGGTCACCGTGCAGTTGGTCTGTGATAAGGGATGTGTACTTCCATGACGGTGCTTTCGTGAACGTTCTCTGGTCTTGCCGCTTCAAAGCCCTCCCTTTTTCCAGAAATTTTAAGATGGCATTTCTTATTCTGGGGTTCAGGCTGGAGTTGGACTTAATGTTGAACAGCTGATATCATGGGCTCCGTAAAATGTGAGAGAGAACCCTGCTTTGTTGTTGTTGTTGTTGTTTTCTAACACGCCCTAAACTTTGCTAAGCAAAGGGAGGAGTGGTTGCAAGAGTCTGTTCTTTGAGAGTGACGTATTCCTGTAGCGTGCCTGTCTTTGTATGGTGAAGGTTTCCTACCTGCAGTATGATTTTGCTGAGCTGTGAGGCTGTATTGGCGTAGCAAAGGTAAGAAGTGGCGTCTTTAAAGGTCATGAAACTGTAGCAAAACTAGCGGGAGAAGCTAGTTCCTTCCCTGACAAAACTAGTAGCAAGTAAAAGCATTTGCAATTGGCTTTTTTATGCAATGTTCACACAGAGCTTTTGGTATTGATTGATTTTTGGGAAGCAAGACAGCAGTGAGGAAAGAAAACTGGGGCTTCTTCACCGTAGGCGGGGTTCAAGCCTTTGCGCTAGAACAGGTCTTCACTAGAGTTTACAAAAAGAGAAGATGAGCTGTCTGTAAGGAAAGTTTCAGTAGAAGTAAGGCTAGATTTGCAGAATTTGGTCCTCCGTATCTGTTGCAAATAAGAGCTGACTTGGCAGTGTTTACATCTGAAGTGCATGCCGGTGTGTTAATGCAGGCCGTCGAGGTCTTTTCAGGGGTACTTCTGGACTGCAGGTTGCGTGCGTGGGGGGCACCATGTCCCAGGATGAGCCAGTTTTAGCTCAGAGGATGTGACAGAATGGCAACCATCTTTGTGGTGGACCCCTGTCATGGTTTAACCCCAGTCGGCAACTAAGCGCCACACAGCCGCTCACTCGCCATCCCCCAGCAATGGGATGGGGGAGAGAATCAGAAGAGCAAAAGCAAGAAAACTCACGGGTAGAGATAAGAAGAGTTTAATACTTGAAATAAAATAATAATAGCAATAATAGTAATACTAGTAACAGTAATAATAGTAACACCAATAATACCATAATATTACCAATAATAACACCAATAATAACAATAATAACAATAATAATAATAACAACAATAATAACACCAATAATAATAATAATAATAGTAATAATAACAATAATAACACCAATAATAATAATAATAATAATAAATAATAATAATAATTTGTAATTAAAACGAGAGAGAGAAAGAGAGGGAGAGAGGATCAAGAATAAGAACCCCAATCCTAACACTAACACCAAACCCTCACCCTAACTCGAACCCCTAACACTACCCGTAAACCCTATGCATAACACTAAGACCTCACCCTTACCCTAAGCCTAACACCGAAACCTAACCCTAAACCTGAACCCCAACCCTAACCCGAACCCTAACCCAAATGCTAACCCTAACCGTAAACCTAACCCTAACTTTAACCCTAACCCTATCCCTAACCCTAAACCCGAACCATCCTAAACCCAACCGTAAAACTAATGCTAACCCTAAGCCTAACCCTAACCCTAAACATAACCCTAACCTTAACCCTAAACCTAACCCCTAACCATAACCCTAACCTTAACGCCTAACCCTAACGTTAACCCCTAACCCTAATGCTAACCCTAACCCCGAACTCTAGCCCTAATCCTGAACCCTAACCCTAACCCTGAACCCCAACCTAACCCTAACCCCTAAACCTAACCCTAATGCTACCCGTAAACCCTACGCGTAACACTACGACCTCACCCTAATACTAACTCTAACCCCAATACCGAACCCTAACTCTAACCCTGAACCCCAATCCTAACCCTAAACCCTAACCTTAAACTTAACCCTAACACTAACCCTAAACCTAACCCTAATGCTACCCGGAAACCCTAAGCGTAACATTAAGACCTCACCCTAAACCTAACACTGGACCCTAACTCTAACCCTTAACTCCAGTCCTAAGCCTAACTCTAACCTTAACCCTAACCCTAACACTTAACCCTAAATTGAACACTTAACCCTAACCCTAACCCTAACCTAACCTTAAGCCTAACCTGAATCATAAAGCTCTAACCCTAATGTTAACCCTAACCCCGAACCCTAACCCTAATCCCAAACCCTAACCCTAACCCTGAACCCCAACCCTAACCTTAACGTAATGACCCTAACCCTAACTCTAACCCTAACCCTAATGCTACCCGTAAACCCTAACTGTAACACTAAGACCTCACCCTTATACTAACGCTAACCCCAATACCGAACCCTATCTCTAACCCTGAACCCAATCTTAAACCCTAACCCTAACCTTAACGCTAACACTAACCCTAAACCTAACCCTAACGCTACCTGTAAACCCTAAGCGTAACATTAAGACCTCACCCTAACCCTAACACTGAATCCTAACTCTAACCCTTAACTCTAATCCTAACCCTAACTCTAACCTTAACCCTAACCCTACCCCTAACCCTAACACTTAACCCTAACCCTAAGCCTAACACTTAACCCTAAACCGAACACTTAACCCTAACCGTAACCTAACCTTAAGCCTAACCTGAATCATAAAGCTAACCCTAGCCCTAACCCTAACCCTAAGGCGAAACCTCACCCTAAAACAAAATCCTAACGCTAACCCTAACCCCAAACCGTAACCCTAACCCTAACATCAAACCGTAACACTAACACTTTGGCATAACCCTAACGTTAAACCTAAACGGAACCATAAAACTAACCCTCACATAACACCGAACCCCTAATTCTAACCGTAACCCTAATGCTAACTCAACCTCAAACCGTAATCTTAAGACATCACCACAACCCTACCCCTACCCCTACCCCTACCCCTAACCCTAAAACTAAACCCTAACCCTAACGCTAAGCCTATCCCTAACTGTAACCCTACGCCCTAACCCTAACGCTAACCCTAACCCTAAAACGAAACCATAACCCTATCCCTAACACTAAACCTGAACCATAATCCTAACCCCAACGATAACCCTAGGCCTAACCCTAACCCCAACCATAACCCTAACCTTAACCCCTAATCCTAATTTTAAACCCTAACCCTGATGCTAATCCTAACCCCGACCCCTAACCGTAATCCCGAACCCTAACCCTAACCCTGAACCCCAACCTGAACCCTAATGACCCTAACCCTAACTCTAACCCTAACCCTAATGCTACCCCAAACCTAATACCGTAACCATAACACCTCACCCTAAACCTAATGCGAAACCTAATCCTAAAATTAAACCGCAACTCTAAACCTAAACCCTAACCCTAAAAATTAATGCTACCCCTAACCCAAACTGAAATCCTAACCCATAAGCGTAAACCCAATGTAACCCCTAACCATAACACTAAGCCCTAACCCTAACGCTATCACAAACCTAATACCATAACCGTGAGACCTCACCCTAACCCTAATGCGAAACCGAACCCTAAAACTAAACTGCAACCCTAACCCTAAACCTAATCCTAATACTTAATGCTAACCCTAACCCAAACTGAAATCCTAACCCATAAGCATAAACCCAACCATAACCCCTAACCATAACACTAATCCCTAACCCTAACCCTAACCCTAACCCCAAACCCTAATCCGTATCCCAAACTCTAACCCTAACCCTGAAGCCCAGCCCTAACTCTAACCTTAACCCTAACCCTAACCCTAATGATAAGCCCTAACCCTAATGCTAACCCTAACCCCAAACCCTAACCCGTATCCCAAACTCTAACCCTAACCCTGAACCCCAGCCCTAACTCTAACCTTAACCCTAACCCTAACCCTAATAAGCCCTAACCCTAATGCTAACCCTAACCCCAAACCCTAACCCGTATCCCAAACTCTAACCCTAACCCTGAACCCCAGCCCTAACTCTAACCTTAAACCTAACACTAACCTTTACCCTAACCCTAACCTTAAAACTAAACACTAACCCTAAACCCTAACCCAAACGCTAACCCTAACCCTAAACCTAACCATAACCCTAAGCCCTAACCCTAACCCTAACCCTAAAATGAATCCCTAACCTGATCCCTAACCCTAAACCCAAACCATAATCCTAACCCCAACCCTCTCCCTAAACCTAATGATAACCCTAAGCCTAACCCTAACCCTAACCCTAACCCTAACCCCAACCCCTAACCCTAACCCTAATGATAAGCCCTAACCCTAATTCTAACCCTAACCCTAACCCATATCCCGAACTCTAACCCTAACCCTGAACCCCAGCCCGAACCCCAGCCCTAACCCTAAACCCTAACCCAAACCCTAACCCTAAACCAAACCCTAACCCTAACCCTAAAACTAACCCTAACCCTAACCGTAACCCCAAGCCCTAACCCTAACCCTAAACCTAACCCTAAAATGAAACCCTAACCTGATCCCTAACCCTAAACCCAAACCATAATCCTAACCCCAACCCTATCCCTAACCCTAACGATAACCCTAAGCCTAACCCTAAACCTAACCCTAACCCTAAGGCGAAACCTCACCCTAAAACAAAATCCTAACGCTAACCCTAACCCCAAACCGTAACCCTAACCCTAACATCAAACCGTAACACTAACACTTTGGCATAACCCTAATGTTAAACCTAAACGGAACCATAAAACTAACCCTCACATAACACCGAACCCCTAATTCTAACCGTAACCCTAATGCTAACTCAACCTCAAACCGTAATCTTAAGACATCACCACAACCCTACCCCTACCCCTACCCCTACCCCTAACCCTAAAACTAAACCCTAAGCCTATCCCCTAACCCAAACCCTAACCCTAACGCTAAGCCTATCCCTAACTGTAACCCTACGCCCTAACCCTAACCCTAAACGAAACCATAACCCTATCCCTAACACTAAACCTGAACCATAATCCTAACCCCAAGGATAACCCTAGGCCTAACCCTAACCCCAACCATAACCCTAACCTTAACCCCAACCATAACCCTAACCTTAACCCCTAATCCTAATTTTAAGCCCTAACCCTGATGCTAATCCTAACCCCGACCCCTAACCGTAATCCCGAACCCTAACCCTAACCCTGAACCCCAACCTGAACCCTAATGACCCTAACCCTAACTCTAACCCTAACCCTAATGCTACCCCAAACCTAATACCGTAACCATAACACCTCACCCTAAACCTAATGCGAAACCTAATCCTAAAATTAAACCGCAACTCTAAACCTAAACCCTAACCCTAAAAATTAATGCTACCCCTAACCCAAACTGAAATCCTAACCCATAAGCGTAAACCCAATGTAACCCCTAACCATAACACTAAGCCCTAACCCTAACGCTATCACAAACCTAATACCATAACCGTGAGACCTCACCCTAACCCTAATGCGAAACCTAACCCTAAAACTAAACTGCAACCCTAACCCTAAACCTAATCCTAATACTTAATGCTAACCCTAACCCAAACTGAAATCCTAACCCATAAGCATAAACCCAACCATAACCCCTAACCATAACACTAATCCCTAACCCTAACCCTAACCCCAAACCCTAATCCGTATCCCAAACTCTAACCCTAACCCTGAAGCCCAGCCCTAACTCTAACCTTAACCCTAACCCTAACCCTAATGATAAGCCCTAACCCTAATGCTAACCCTAACCCCAAACCCTAACCCGTATCCCAAACTCTAACCCTAACCCTGAACCCCAGCCCTAACTCTAACCTTAAACCTAACACTAACCTTTACTCTAACCCTAACCTTAAAACTAAACCCTAACCATAAACCCTAACCCAAACGCTAACCCTAACCCTAAACCTAACCATAACCCTAAGCCCTAACCCTAACCCTAACCCTAAAATGAATCCCTAACCTGATCCCTAACCCTAAACCCAAACCATAATCCTAACCCCAACCCTCTCCCTAACCCTAACGATAACCCTAAGCCTAACCCTAACCCTAACCCTAACCCTAACCCTAACCCCAACCCCTAACCCTAACCCTAATGATAAGCCCTAACCCTAATTCTAACCCTAACCCTAACCCATATCCCGAACTCTAACCCTAACCCTGAACCCCAGCCCGAACCCCAGCCCTAACTCTAACCCTAAACCCTAACCCTAAACCCTAACCCAAACCCTAACCCTAACCCTAAAACTAACCCTAACCCTAACCGTAACCCCAAGCCCTAACCCTAACCCTAACCCTAAAATGAAACCCTAACCCGATCCCTAACCCTAAACCCAAACCATAATCCTAACCCCAACCCTATCCCTAACCCTAACGATAACCCTAAGCCTAACCCTAAACCTAACCCTAACCCTAACCTTAAACCTAACCCCCGCCCCTAACCATAACCCTGATGATAAGCCCTAACCCTAATGTTAACCCTAACCCTAAACCTAACCCTCACCGTAACACTGAGCCCTAACCCTAACCCTAACCCTAAACTTAATCACAAACACCTATAACTGATGTAAATGAGCAATATCAGGGCAGCAAGTCAGGTTCTTTAAATCCTTGCTTTCTCTCTTCCCTTCTCTCTTCTTGCTTTCTCTCTTCCGTTCGAGGAGAGTTCCGTTCGAGGAAGCTTTAGCTAGTTTTATTATATTGTCTGTCTTAGGAGGAACAGCCACTTCTACTTTCCGCTTTGTCTTGTCAATTTTTGCTTTTGGCTTATCCTTCTCTTTTTTCTCCTTTTCAGACATCGGTTTGAAAGCAATAGAATCTGCTTCCATAGGCTCATCTCTCACAGGGGTGGCATCATCTCTGCTTGGGCCATGAACAGGGAGTCCCTTTTAACGTCTTCTGCTGGAACTGGCTCTCTTGGTTTTCTCGCACCTGCTAACACCTCAGTATTGGGAAATCCTTCATCCTCATCCCTTTTTCTTCTCTTTTTATGCTTATTTCCTTGGCCATCTCCTAGTGGATTTTTCACCTCCTTCTCTTTTGATTTTGTAGGATCCTTGATGCCATGGCTCTCTCTTTCAGAAGGTTTTTCAGGGTAATTTCCAGCTATATTGTGATTTTGGTGGCTCTGCCAAGCAGGATAATCCTCCCTACGTCCCCGAGCATATGGTGAATTCTCTTGTCTGGTCCCAGGTGGACCAAACCTACCTGGAGAAAAGTTCTCTCTGTTTACTGGAGGGTGAGGTTGAGCGCCAACAGCATAGCCCTTGTAAAACTTTCCATGCCATTCTCTGTAGTTCCTTTCCCATTCCCGGTACCTTGCCTTTTCAAATGGATCTCTACAGTCAAGAGATCTGCCATAGTAAGCTTTCAGATCATATGGTGGAACTTCTCTGTATCTGTTAAAATACTCCCTTCCTCCTTCCCCTTGAGGTATAGTCTGTTTAGTGGGAGACTGGCCTCTAAATACTGGAGACCTTGACCGTGAATGGCATCTTCTGTATGGGGGTGACCTTGACCTTGAACGCTGATAACCGTGTGACCTTGACCTAGACGATAGTTACGCCTCTTCCCTTTGCCTCTTCTTGGATACGGCAGCAATCGCGAGTAGGAACGAGAATGGGAAGGACTAAATGAGCGAGAGTAGGAGCGAGTGCGGGAAGAACCTGATCTTGATGTGGAGCAGGTAGACGAACTTGTAGAGTAAGGTGAAGCACTATAAGGAGACTTGGACCTGGAAAAAACCACAACACACAGAAAAAGAAATGAAGTTAATTCAAAACAGTCATTCTCCCCAATTTTTTTCCTCCCAAATTTGGTTTGGGTTTTTTCTCCTCTCCATACGCTTATGTCAAAGCTTCTTTCAGCTGCTGACATAATGCTACTGCAAATTGAGGAATTTGATAACATTTTTCAATTCCATTTGTCTTGTTTTAGTTATGCATGCTTACTATCTGCAACGAAAAATTCTATTGGAAAAAACACTGTCATTTTTCCTTATGTCAGATGCACTTTAGTGTAACTGCAGTCCGATATGCTGTTGAAATACAAACGTGAAAAACAAGGCAACTTCATTGAGCCAAATACTTCCTCCTCTTTAAGTCTCCGTTGTTCTCTGTAAAACTCCTCCCTAGATAAGGGAGGCCAATGGCATCCTGCCAACTTAAGCATTTTTCTCCCTGCTTTCTGTTCTTTAGAGACTACGCTCATTTCCTGATCCTCATACTTGCCTTCCACATCCTCACCCCCAACAGTTCATTCAGTCTTCTCTCCTTATACTCAGCTTTGCACCTGTGGATGGAGGCTGCCCACACTTGAAAGAGACTCCCATCTCCCGTGGGCCAAGTGCCCACTGCTCCTCTGCCACTCCTTGATACACTTAATACATCACACTTCTGATCTTCCAAGTACTGCACAGATATTAACTAATCTTCTCTGGAACTTCTTTTAACTTCTTCCACATACGCTTCCTATGTTGTTGCCTCATCATGAGGTATTTGGCCTGGTCCTGTCCCTGAATTGTTGTTTTCTTGCTGACTGAATTGGAGATATCAGACAACCTGTGGGATGGATCCTGGTTTTTCTTTTGATTTACCTTTAAGATTTTATAAACACAATGCACTCTTACAATCTGTCTATAACAAACATATAGCGAAAGGAAGGACTAGCTTGACGCTGCAGTAATAGGTAAAACAGACTCCTCTCTCTCCAACTGAGAGAAAGCGTCTTGGCTATGTGAGATGACTAAATTGAAGAAATTCAAAATTGTCATAAAAGAACAGTGTTGACTTTTCCAACCATTTGCTCATGCAGTATCAACTAAGTTGTTAAAAAAAGAATGTTGGAGGCTGATTCCTATTGGGAAATCAATTTCTTCAGCCCTATTTAGCCAGTAATGGAAAAGGTGGCTTTCCATCTGATCCTTTAATTATCTTTAATTTTTATAGGCCATTATGGTTTCCTCAAAAAGCGTTCATTTCTCAGAGTCCTGTTTTCAGTCATGTACCGGAGTTTTATTTTAAATAACCTTAGTGGAAGCACAGATGCCCTTTGTAAAAGCCAATTCAAATGAAGCCATTTAAAAATTAATTACCACTTGGATTCTCCACAACTATCTGTGCATACTTGCTTCATTATAAATCAGCTGTTGTATAAGTTATGCGTTATACAGCCTCTTTTAACAGGTGACAAGGAGTCATCTACTGAATTTCTGTAGAATACTTACACTTCCCAGCCTGGTCTGCCACCTGCTGAGCGAACTGGACTGGCTCTCATTGGATGACCTTTTGGAGTGGGGAGAGGAAAAAGAAAGAAATCCCATTCAGTTCCTCTGAAGGTAATTTTTTAAAAGAAATTCTGAAGTTACAGTTACTTACCCGTGTCGTGGTTTAACCTGGCAGGCAGCCAAATACCATGCAGCCGCTCACTCACTCCCCCCGCCCCCCCAGTGGGACGGGGAGAGAATCGGAAGGGTAAGAGTGAGAAACACTCGTGGGTTGAGATAAAGACAGTTTAATAGAACAGAAAAGGGAGAATAATGATAATAAATAATGATAGAATATACAAAATGAGTGATGCACAATGCAATTGCTCACCACCCGCGCTGACCGATAACCAAGTAGCGATCGGTACTTCCTGGATCACGCCTACCGTTCATATACTGAGCATGACGTCACATGGCATGGAATACCCCATTGGCCAGCTGGGCTGGCTGTCCTGATTATGTTCCCTCCCATCTTGTGTACCTAGCTCAGTCAGTAGGCACGGGAACTGTCCTTGGACTAGGAGGGCACTTAGCAACAACTGAAAACATCAGTGTGTTATCACCATTCTCCTCATACTAAATCCAAAACACAGCACTAGGAAGAAATTTAACCCTATCCCTGCCGAAACTAGGACACCAGTTGTGGGTATTGCTTGTCCTTGGGGGCCCAGAAGACTTGGTAATGCTGGTTGTCTTTGTACGGGAACCTGATAGACATCTCAAAAAACCATTAGTAGGCTTGAGTTCTGAAGGTTTTAACCAATTCTCCCGTGGAGAAGAATGTGGATTAAATGCCTAACTATCCATTTGTTGCAGACCACAGTAAGTCACCAGAGTTGGCTATATCATTTTCTATGAGAGAAATGAATCCCACCTCTCCTTTGCCAGAGGGTAAATGTAAATTGCAGGCTCAGGGTAAAGTTCGTCTCCGAGTAACTACATTTTATAAATGGAAGAAGTCTATTTCCTACAAAACGAGATCCATGACAGAAACACAGAAGTGCTACCAAGTGCATTTTAAAACAGCCACTCCTGTCAGCACACAGCAGTATTTTCTTAGTTTATAGCAAGAGGAAAACTTCAGTCTGTTTCACACATGGGATTTGATAAAAGTCAGAGGGGGCGGAAATCTCAGTCCAACAGCTACTTGTTAAATTTTGCAAGAAGCCTTTGAAACATAAACCAAAAGCAAAACGAGCTTTCAGAGAGAACGACTCCACTGCAAACACTACTGAAATGTTTTGCAGAAATACAGATTCTTAGCATACCACACGTTTAACCAACTTCCAGGGGCACGAACAGCAGGACCACCCTATTTTAATATTCAAAAGTATCACAGATTCTATGGTTAAGCACAATGACAGTGCTTCCTGCCCCGTAATTACAGATGCTGGCCAACTTGGTTGCATAGCCACTCAGACATGCACGCATGGTTTCTCTCGCTCACTTTTTGGCCAGTCCAATTAATTCCATACTTACGCATTAATAGTTGGTATTGCGTATTTTCCAGTGTTTGTCAGCATAGCACCCTTTGTATTGGGGTCTTTCACCTCCATCATGAAACTCCTTGGAATTCCTGTGCTCTTTAATTCTGGGAACAGGCTCAACATTTTTGTCCTGTTAAGAAAAGAAATGCAGACATATCTCCTTTTAAGACCCACACTTAAAATGACATTTCAATGATTATTTTAAGCAGCAAAAGCCTTTAATCCTCTCCTTTTACCCAGCATAAGGGTTGCTCGACTAAAATACTTATTTTCCTAAATGAATATAGCCAGGATGTTCCAAAGGCTTGAGCAGTGTTTTGAACTCATTCCATTCTTTGGCTTAAGTTCAGGTTCTTTAAGGGTGAAATATCCCTTAGCTCACCATCCCCTCAGAAAAGAGATACAAACCCGCTCCTCCTCCAAAGCGCAATTCAGAGCACAAATATTCAATAGATGGGGTCAACAGAAACATCTTGGTTTTACATGAAATACTAAAAACTGTGAACTGTCATTAAACAGAGTTAAAACCAGAAACATTTCCAGTAATATTGAAATATATAAAAATATGCATGAAAGTTCACAGAGCAAGATCTGTGGACATACTTAATGTCTATGACCTAGAAAAAAGAAAAGTTTACATTTATAATGCCAGGTTTCCCTTGGATTTTGAAGGGCTTTGCAACATTGCCCTATGAACCTCTGTCTTTCACCCCAAGAGAAACAATTCTTAATATGAGTATTCATGGATTTGTTACGTAACTGCCAAGGTAAAAAACTGAAAAGCTAAGGAACACCAGAAGTCCCCCCCAGTCTTACCCCATTTGTTGGGCAGTTCTTTATACAGTCGCCAGGTTTTCCGCAACGAAAGCAAGCAGATGATGGTGGAGGTGGACCCCAGGGTTTCTTCATGTAACTAAAAGGGTTTGGGGCAAAGAAGAAAAAGGTATGCACGTGTCTCTCTCGTTAAAACAAACTTCTCTACAATTTTTCCATAATCTTCGAAGAACAGATTTGACATTATCAACACTTACTTGATTGGATCATATTCCTGGCAAGACTGTAGCATCATAGCTTTTATTTTATCTTCTTCGGAAGCATTGGCTTCAGCCAGATTGGCACTCTGTTTAACAGGTAATTATTTGACACATACATTAGAAACACATTTAAGCCCACACTGCCAAAGAGAACACCACTCACCCAACCCTGTAAAGAGCAGCACAATGCCAGCTGAGGTTGCATGAAAACAGCTGCTTATATGAAACAGAGTTGTCCAAAAGATGTTCTGGGGAGTCCTTACATCATCACAGGCTGTTGATGTGCCTGTTAACCTACTTGAAAAGAGCATTCCTGGGCACTCAAAACCTTAGGCTCTTCATGTTCCCCCCCACTAACTTCTTCATAGGAAGCAAGTTAACTACAATAAGCAAAACCTGCAGTTTTTTTCCAGTTGACCGTGTCCTTTTAACATACAAATTGTAATATAAATGTTATGCAGAACTGGATCTTCAAATTATTGAAGTCAGCTGATTTTTTTAAAGTAGTATTTGTTCAAATGTTTTTATTACACACTAGTACAGATACAAGCAGGGTCTAAGGGAGTGACTGTAAATGATTTGGACCCTCAAGCACCTATCATTCAGATCAACCACTCATGGTTTTGGTTTTAGATGCATTCATTCACAAAAGCAACCAACTTGTTTCAGCATTTTGTTAAAGGGCTGTTTCATATACACAGCTTTTTCTCAACTGTAACATAATCCAGATCGACATCTATGAAATCATTTCCATTAACATTTACAGAAGACTTTACAGATACTTGACTAATTTGTTTGAACCCAAGCGGTTTACAAAACACATCCAAAACCCACAAGACATTACTAGGAATAGACCAAAATTCAAGATGGCATTTAATGCATAATAAAACAGAAAACTTTTTACAACACATTGCCTCCATGCTAAGCCAGTCTGCACTGAGGAGGTTAGAGTAAGGAACCGTTTGGAGCTGCTTTATCTTATGTTCCTCTGTTTTTCTGAAATACTTACATTTTCTCAAAAGCTTAAATGTGTACACCACTTGGACAGTTTTTCACATTTTAGAGTAAAACTTCACCTGAGTTTACAGAACCAAGGACATGTTTAGGGACAGCGCTAACAGAGACCAATTTCTCCTGGTGGCTACCTTCCAAACTATTTTTTTTTTCTTACCAAATGTCCACAATTTAATTTCTGCAGTGAGAGAGGGAAGAAGTTACCAGTGGGAAGAGATTTTTCTTTCTGGGAAAGGAACTCCAGCCTTTATTTTCAGAAGAAAGAACTAGCTCCTCTGCATTAGGCCCTGCCTTCTCTAATCTTTGTAACTTTAAAGACTAGTAATTTAATTGGCTAGCACTACGCCTTTTCACAAAGTGCAATCCCTAGTGCTTTCCCAGACAAAGTTACATGTTGTTGAGCAAAAAATGCAAGCAGTTCCATAGCAAAACATGGCATTACAACAGTTTCAGAAGGTCACGTTTGCTAATATGCCACCCATACGCATCAGTATTTTCCTGTAAACAATTAGGTGCATTTGCACAATTTACACAGTCTGCGATCAAACAAATTAGATTGTGTTGTCCACTGTATATATACTACAGCGTATGAAATTGTGCAGCATTCAAAGCATGGATCTATAACTGTAGTGCCTAGAAATTCAAAAATAGCCATGCAGTTGTCCGTGTTCCAGAAACGCTTCTATTTTGGCTCTTGCAAACCCCCCTGAAATGTCCGTCACTTACAGCCAATTAAATTCTTCTGTGAAAATTGTGTTAGTTTCCAATGCAAAATGAACGAAAAGTATGAAAAACGGTAAACAGCTTCTGAAGTGCTTCTTCTTTGTGTCTTGAAGATGAGTAATACTGCAACATTACGTTGCGGCTGATAAGGTCCTCCCCCTTCTATCTTCCCAAACTGGCAACTACTCTTTACCAGGATAGTATCAAAATATACACACATTTTAAAGTTAAAAGAAATACTTTAAATTATTAAAAATGAAATTAAAGGTTTGTTCACATGACAACAGTTCTCCAGCTATAGATCACAGTATAAGATTTAAAAATACAAAGCAAACACTTTTTTTTAGGAATATATATGTGCCTTAGTCAGCTGGGCCAGAGAAATAGACGCAGAAGAGTCATCAATCTGTTCACAAAAAATTAAACTCACATTCAAGTTCTACAATCAAAAACAGAGCAATAGTTAACCTCTACTGTAGTCTGACAGCCTGCACTATATCCTCCGAGTGTCACTGAAAGAGCCATTTCCAACCTAGTGTAGTTGGTATTTGTTCAAAACAAAGTCCAAACCTGTGACAGCTTAAGAGTGCCTATGTGGTTAAGGAGAAGAAGCTAAACTAACCAAACCCGCTGGAGATCAACTTATTGCTCCAGAATATCTCAGAGAGGGACCCTTGTCAAATGCTCACAGCTGCTTAAAAGTCGAAGGGGTAAGGAAGCTATCAATTTTCAGCTAAAAAGGATTTTTAAAAAATATTTATTTGAAAAGGAAGCATCACTACAGGAAACTTCTTTTCAGTGTGGTTTGTAAACTAATCAGCCAAGTATTTCCTTGTGTTACTTATTTCTGTTTTAGCAGCAGAACGACAGTGTCTTCAAACCTGAAGAAAAACGCTGCCCCTTTTCCAAATGTAAATTCAAAGTGGCAGTATCCTAAAGAAAAGCTTAGCCTTTGGGAAATTAAAGCAGCATCCAGCCCTGAAGTCACCCAGATCCAAAAACGTACTGCAGGCGGAGGTTAAGAAAAATGACAGGGATTTTACCCTTTACAAATGCACCAGGCTCTAACCTTGTGCCAAAATTTGTACACTGGGTTTTACGTATTTTCATTTGCAGACAAACTATTAAACTAAACTGCTTCATCTGATAAAGCGGAAAGGTCAAATGTAGAACTTTAGAATACCACTTTGTGTAGCAACGATATTTAAATTCACAGCAATCTATTAAAGACAGTTATGCACTCAGTTATGCACTCAAACAATATCGCTTCAATTATACAGTTTCAGGAACAAATACCCAAGTCTTTAAGGACATGAAAAGGAAGCATTTAGCTGCACAGAACTGTCCTCAAAACGTGTGGGACATGTTGGTTTTGGTATTTGTTTGAACCCCCAAGTCAAAAGTAAGAAACAGTACCATGTTTAACAATAATGGTTTCTCAGTGGTTTTTGATAACATTTTCAAAAACCATGTTCAGTTGTGCAAACCTTGAACCTACGTGATCTAAAAACGATTGTACATTATCTGTACAACACAAAGTCGTTCAGGAAATAGTCTAGCATATCCAGTATGAAATACAATGCATTACTAGGCACAAACACCAATATTCACATTAGATAGAACTGTGCAAATGATGGCATTACTCCGTTTCTACTATGCTGAATCAAATACATTGTATTTACAACATATACTATGTTTTACTGGAAAATCTATTAAGTTAATGTTTGGAAAATTAATCCAAGACTACCTTAAGTGCAGCGTGCAGCAAAAAGTGTGAGATTGTGTTTTTACATACTGCTTTTGATGTTCCACTTACTGGCTCAGTTTGACTTCTAGAAGAAGAAATAAAGGTGATCAGAACTTCAAATACAGCACTTGTACCAAAAACATAAAGCACTGAAAACAGATTATAAAACCTGAACATCAAAACTTTATGTTCTGATAGTCGAGTGAATCTGGAAATTTACTCATATACATAAACCGTTGTCTCTTGGTACATTCAGTGCAACTAAAAAAACCCCCCAGAATCCCATTTCTACTTTGTCACAAATTACTCTAAGGCTTACAGATATAGAACACGACCGTGCAAGGGGAAGTCCTCAGATAGTTTGTCTCTGCTACATAAGTATCAAAACCAGGAAGTCTGTACTACAGTTTTGTGTTCATAAATAATCAACCATCAAAATACGAAGGTAACTTTAGCCAATCTGTGTATCGCTAGTATTACAAATAGGTACCAGATGGAGTCCTTTAGTTTCTAAGAAAGAACAGTGATAGTCTAGACACTTCCAAGTGCACCTGTACTTAAGTGAAAAAAATCAGTCATCTGACAAATAACAACAATGTCAGCAGCATCGTCTTTAGAACAGTGTTTCTCTGTGGAAGCCCAAGCACTGTGTTCAGATATCTTAGCCATGAAAGTGCCAAAACACTAAATGTGTTACATATGCTATATGGACTAAAAACAGTAGTAGAAATGTCACCTGAAAGCAGGTCCTAGGCCTTTGTGCGATTTAGGAGACCTGTGACAAAAAAAAAAGGTCTTGGTTGCCAGAATTTGCTTCAAGATAATCTTGAAAATGCTACGATATTTTAGGAAGTATTTATTAAATTTGAAAACTTGCTGAGATTCCACAAACTCATTGATCTGTATCTGCACGCTACTCATCATGAATCAGCCATGCAACCATTGATGTCGTTAACAAACAATTCACACATCATCCAAAGTGTCCCATGAGCAGAGGCAATTCAAAGGCTGCTGTGCAACTGGTGTACAAATAGAAAGGCGCACGCTCCCTGCCACTGCTAGAACACCACCAGGCTCGCAACGACAGCCACGTACCTCCTGAAGTTGAGGAAGGACAAGGACATCCTTTAGATTACCACAGCATGGATTCTTCATACATTTACCTTCAAGAGCGTACTAAAAGGAGAGTAACGCATTTTTGAAGGCCTCTCCACCATTACAGCATACATTCATCATTCCCAAACATCCACCACTCTACCAGTTGTTTCTGCAATGTTCACAGCTGAAAGACTAGAAAGCTAATCTGCCTGGTTAATTTTCAGCGCTAGAACAACGGTGCCGTTCCTTCCTTATCCCCTTATACATACAGGTATGTATCTGACCTTTGATGCTAGCCGCATCTATCCTCTCATTTTAGGGCAGCATTACAATACCAGGAGAGGGTGCCCGAAACAGAGGATGCACTGACAAGACAGCACTAAGCAGACGTGTTTAAATTAACCCCCAAAACAAGGCCATGTTTATAAGCACAGTGCTGCGGTGTCCAGAATTACTAGAGGGTGCCTGAAAACACTGCAACAACTACTGCAGGAATACGCCCAAAGTTGAGATGCAGAGCCACATAAATTCAGGGTTTTTTGCTTGCAGATGCCTCGTGGGTACCGGGAGGCTGCTGTACTCTTTGTTCGAGACACAGTGTAACTCATCCGTCTACTTGATTTATTGAGAACCAACATTAGAAAGACATGGCAAAACCACAAGCTAATAATATCTACTAATTGTGGTGGAGAGACCTATCTTTAAGGCGGCTGGAAAACATGACCGTTCAAACAATGCTAATGTAGCTGATATAGAACTGGACTGTATGAATACATAAATGACAGCAGTAATCCTCTAGTCAGCACTGCATTGGAATAGCTGTAATTTTAATCAATACACCTGATTCTCTGTCCTCCGTAAATCTTAGGAATACAGAACCAAAACCCGGAGCACAGATACCAGCTTAGGGTAAAAACAGACGTAGCAAGATAACTAGTAACATTTGGTAATGTGCTAAACTGCTTACTGAGTTTCAAGTTTGGAAAGGATTAACTATTCCTTCATCGTACTTGCACAAAAGGCAATACACTTTAGGATACTGTTCTTTTTCTCTTGCCTGAAACGGACATTGTCTTGAGGAAACGCATAGGAATCGCTTACGAATGGAACTTCTTGTTTGCATCGTTCGCCAACTGGTAAACCTTGGTCTTTCCTCTATAGCTAGTATGCAAAAAACCCAGATTCGGGGCGTAAGAATACCTGCCATATCCCCCCCAAATGCCAGAAATAGTCAAACACTGAGAATCAGGCTCTTCTGAGACGGGAACAAAGTATGCGTTTACGCTACAATGCGTATCTGTCTTTACTATAAAAGCCATAAAAGCAAACACATATAATAAGGAATCTCTGCACGTCGAGGAAACAGGATCTACCACTTGGGTCTCAGAACAATCAACCCCAAGAACAAACCCAATAGAATAATCTTAAAAGTTACCATGGTTGGAGTTCGAACCCCATGTCCCAGCAGGCCTAAAAATGTAAGTCCACTTTCGGACAGACACATTAAAATCTACCCCATGCCAACAAAAATTAACAGCAGCTTTAACAAGAAAGAACGCCTCTGTAAACTAATATCCATAAAAAAAGTTAACACACTGAAACCCCTAACAAAGAATACAATGCTTTATGGATACTTACATAACATCGGTTTTGCCGGTAGCTTTAACTCCTCCGACAGGGATTCTTCTAACAATTACCGATGAGTTCTTAGGAATCAGGGCATTCTCATCTGTGTATTCTGAAAACAACATAAATACAGAGAAAAACATCAGTCAATTCGTAAGAATGCATGCTCATATGTAATTACGTAGCACTTCGCAGAATCCCTTTACAGATACAAAAGCAAAATTTTATATGTAACATCACGCTTTCATCGTCTCAACACATTAACAGTATATTTCAAGAAATCTTGGGGTTTGAGAATCAAACACAAGCAGCAAAATCTTTTTCCTTTTTTTAAAACAGTTTGAATGCCAACAGCAAAATGGACTCAAAGGTCACTAAAGGAGAGTCTGCTAATGCACGAGGTTCTTTCCTGACCTAGCTTAAAGTTGCTTTTGCTTCCGTTAGGCTACAAAACCCATAGATCTTTGGAGAAAAACAAACCACAGCAAAGTCTCACCTGCCTAAACCAGATTCTAAAGTCTGACTAGCTTGCCCTGCCACCAAACAGGCACTTAGCTAAAGCACGAGAACTCTGCGCCATTGCTTTCATAGCTGTTAACTAAAAACCAGTCACCTGTGCTGCCAGTGCTCAAGCCTGACAGAACACAGAAGAGAGCCTGCCGCCTCTGCCTGTTTCTTGGAGCTTAATCCATCAACAACCACACTTCTCAGCTGCTCAGGGCTTTACGTTTAAATGGAAACAGAACTGGCAGTGCTAGAATTTGGATCACAGACATTTTGGGTTTTTTTTGAGCTTGCTTTCACAAGTAGGGCAGAATTGGCTCAAACTCAAGTGGTATCTCCCCTCTTAAGCTAATCATCTAGTTTGAATTAACCAAAGGGACGTGAATTCGTTCGATCGATTCCCTTTTTGCAGAGCAGAGAGGCCCAAACGAAATTACTTAGGAAGACAGCCTTGAAAAGCCTTTCAGGAACAGCGTGTGCCTGAAGCTCTCCATGCTTTGCCTTGGCTTACACCCTGTTAGTCTTCTGAAGAGGAGGAAAGCCTTCTGACCTTTTACATAAGGCCCAAACAAAAAAAAACAACTACCTGAGACACTTGGACTGAGTAAGCTTAAAATGCAAAGATCTCTCCATGAGAATGCTTTTTCTATTGTACTTACACAAGCTGGATAGGACTGAATATTTTAAAGCACTATCAGCAGGCATCCCCTGTAATCTGCCTACAGTTTTAAATATTCAAAGCCCTTACCTTTGCAGAGCGAATCAGAACAATGGTCTGAAAACCAAAGATACTGTATACCTCGTCAAGCCCTGTCAGGTGGCATCCCTAAGACCCCTAACGTTGTGCTGTTAAGGCTCTTCACAGACACTCTCCTGAAAATAGTTTAAGTATCTGTAGACAAACAGCAAGCTTTAGGTCCAACCACTTTAAAGGCTAGGGCTGAAGTTACAGTTACCGCAGTGTACATACTACTCTGTTTAAGTTTTAACACATGAAACAGGAAGAGGAAAAAAAACACTAGTACACATTTTAAAGAAAAGCCTGTTGTAAGAGTGTCACAGAACCACAGGGGGAAAAAAAAAAAAAAAGAAATGTAATGTTTAAGGAATGAAAACACTTTACAAGTCTTTTTATTTCTGAAAAGTCACATCCCAAAGTCTTTAATCACATTCAAACTTATCGAGATGGCAGATTACCAAACTGAAATATCCTACTAAGTAATACGAAACCATTATCATCTCTAAGAATCAAGCACCATTTGTTAGATTTAAAAGAATTTATGATGTCTCTAAGAACATTTCTTACGTATATCCACCGTAAACGTTCTGCCATAAAACTTCAGTACTGCCCTGATACGGTTAACATGTAGTACAGGAAAAAAAACCACCATTACAAACGAATGATGAAATGATGCTCAATAGCATCTGAATGACCATGTCTTTGGTGTGGAAAAGAAGTTATATTAACAAGAAATTCCAAAGTATAATTTAGATACGGAGAACACTCATGCGCAAGACGGCTTTCAAGGGTCTGCACAGATTTTAACTCACAGATACGCTCCTGATCCAAAATGTTGCTAGTGGGCAGTTTCTGCAACAGCCGCAAAACCCATTTTCCAATGCAGTGGAGTAAAACAAGTTGAAGTCAAAATTAAGTCACGAAATTCACCAAATCCAGGTGGTTTCTTTTCTTCAAATTAGCCATCTCTTTTATTTCTATCACTTTCAGCTTTCTCCACCACATTTCAAAGAAATCTGGCAAGTTGGTTATTACAAGATATGCTCCCACATTTCCTTCTCATTTTACCTAGAAGAATTCCAGGAAACCAAAGCTTTTGTAAGCGCCGTATGTCACACATCAACCACGTACTCTTCTACGCCTAGCTCCATGTCTACAACACAGATCTGAAGGTAGTTGTCCGAACAGCAACTACAAAAGAACAGCTCTGTGAGGCCCCCAACACAAGTCACAGCTGCCGATGGTGGCCGAATCGCATTATGGCTTCCCACCCCACTTAATGCCCAGCGCCGCTTGCCCTCCCGGTCCCGCCGCATGCTGGCGGCATGGGCCCCAGCCTGACTCACGCTACGTGGGGATGACCCACAAAGAGCAGAGCGCGGCTCCCGCAGGCCACGGCCGACGCAGGGTGGTCTGCGACGCCGCCAGCCGGGCGGTGCCCGAGGCCCCGCGCCCGCCGCCCCCGCGCACCTTCTTTGGTCTGGGCGTTGGTGATCTGCAGGTCGCAGCTGGCCGCCTTCAGCTCCTCGCGGCCCATGATCTGGTGCTTGAGGTCACACAGGGAGATGTGGAGGCCGTTGAAGGTGACCATGTCATGGTTCAGCTTGGAGGCGAACTTGTAGTGGACGCACGACGTGGTTGGGGCCAGGAGGTGCCTGCTCCGTGATGGCGTCTACCGCGGCAGACAGCGTCGCGGCCGCTGTGCCAGGTGAGGGCCCGCGGCGGTTCCTCCTCCACCGAGGAGGCCAGGGCAAGCAGCGCGGGCTGAGCTCGAGCGGGCCGGCGGCGCTCAGAGGCTGCGGCGCTCCGCCATGGCCTTCCTGGCCGACAACCGCACGGGCCGCTGCGAGCGTGTCACTGTGCACACGCAACGGCACACTGCACCCACCCCCCGCGCCTCACGTGACCCAGCGCATTATGACAAAAGGCCCGCGTCACGTGGGCGTGGCGGCCCCGCGCTCTTCATCCTAACACCAAGCGCCCCCGAGGGGAGGGGGGGCCCGTCAGCCCCGGGCCTGTCACCACCCCGGGCCGCTGGTCTCCCTGCTGTCCCCTGGCCTGTCACCACCCGGTGTCCTGCCACCCCCCAGGCCTGTCACTGCCTGGTGTCCCTCCTGTCACCCCCGAGGCCTGTCCCTGCCCAGTGTCCCTCCTGTCACCCCCCTAGGCTGTCACCACCTGATGTCCCTCCTGTCACCCCCCAGGCCTGTCACTGCCCGGTGTCCCTCCTGTCACCCCCCGGGCCCATCACCGCCTGGTGTCCTGTCACCCCCCAGGCTGTCACCACCTGGTGTCCCTCCTGTCACCCCCCAGGCGGTCACCACCTGGTGTCCCCTCCTGTCAGCAGCCAGCCAGGGCAAGACAGCCTGGGGCAGATGCAGCGGGCTTGGCCGTGTGGCGCTCGGCTGCCCGCGGTGCAGGGCCGGCAAAGGGAGGGGACATCTCAGGGTGCTTGAGTGTATCTTGTGGCATTCATGGAAAGTTCAGTCAAAGAAGCCAATGACCATTTATGTTTATGGCCACAGACCAGTCTCCTGCCCCCATTTTTTAACTCCTCCCTCTCTGCCTTTAGCCCATCACTATTTTTTGCTTTCTCTTTCTCTGTCTCTCTCCCTGTCTGTAGTTTCTAATTCCTCCCTGTCTGTCCTATAGCCTGCTGCTATTTTTTCCTTTCTCTCCATCTCTTTCTCCTGCTCCCTCTCCTTCTCTTTTTTCCTATCGCCGTGTCCTGCTTCCTGGCCTTATCTTAATGTTAGGGTTAGGGGCTAGGGTTAGGGTTAGGCTTAGGGTATCGTTAGGGTTAGGGTTAGGGTCGGGGTTAGGATTATGGTTCGGGTTTAGGCTTAGGGATAGGCTTAGGGTTTCGTTTTAGGGTTAGGCTTAGGGCTTAGGGCTTAGAAGTAAAACTGTCCCAAGCACTTACGCCTCCATCAAGGACCACATGCCCTGAGGCTTGTGATGACTGTTGGATGGCTTTCCCTCCCCCCGATGGAAACACCTCTCAGTTCTCTGTGCTCACACCAGGGAAGGAAAGGCAATACACCCCCATATCTAAAGGCATGGCACTCCAAGCAAAGGTAACGTTTCGGTTCTTTAGATGAACTGCCTGGCCAGTTACACCACCTGCTTATACTGACTTCATCCACCCTTACCCGCAAAACATTGTGACAGGCTGAGTCAGCGTGGAGAGTCAGGTGAACTTTGACGCACACACTGCTACCATAGGACTGGATTTTTAACCTATTTACATTTATCCGTCGCTTTGAAGCTGCCCAAGGGTCAGCATGCCCTTGCTACTGGAGGTTCTTGCTCTGTGCAGGCACTAAGGAAGACATTTCTGGTGACAGATTATTTCTAATGGGTAAAGCACAGCAGAACACACTGTTTATGAGCTGCTGAGAATCGTCCCCCAGGCATAGCAGGAACAACGGCAAAGCTTGTATATTTAAGATGCATTTGAGTTACCTTACCATTAAAATACACCACCACCAGACAGTGCTCTAGGCGGAAGGCTGACATCAGTGTACAAGGACAGTCCCTTCTGGACATCTCGCTCCTGGGTAGAAATCCTAGAGACTTCCTTTAAGGACAGAAATCCAAAGAGCTACAATAAGCCTTTTAAATTCAGCACAGCAAACAAAAAGCAAACAAACAAAAAATGACAGGAAACCCCTGAGGCACTGATGAGGAACACAAGGTCTCCCCTTGAGTCCACTACCCCTCACAAGACTTACTCAAAATTACTCAGTTGCTTACTCAAAAGCAATAACCAACAAGCCATGTACCCTTGGGGAAGCCCTTGTCCTTCTGTGCCGCTGGTGGCATCCCACCATTACTCTGGGAGTCCACACAAATTCAGAAGTACACTTAGTCCTCCGGCAGTCATTACCTATGGACCCGAACTCCTCCCACACCCCAGAAGTGGCTGTCGGTCGTCTGGCAGTCATTCTCCACAAACTGCAAGCCCTCCATACCTAACCACCTACCTAGTGACTCAGTGGAAATGAGCTGGACCACAACAGAAGTGACACTGCCCGGCCCGGTCACACAGATTAGACCACAAACGGTGGTTACAAGACAGCAAATGCAACACAAACCACAAGGACGGCAAAAAAACAAGCAGAAGACACATCACACAAAAACCAAAGACCCCTATCCAAACCCTAAAAACGCAAGCAAGCTACAAAAGGACTTTCCAAAAAAAAGACCACCCAGAACACAACATAAGGCAAAACCAACCTAACCCCAGGAACCCAGCGCTTGCAAACCCAGACCCTGACCATAACAATAACATGCTTTAATCCTAAGTCGCGTAAACTCCCATAACCCTCAAACCCCATAACCCTAGCACGCTGGAACCCTAGCGCCCCATATCCCTAGCACATTGTAGCCCCAAGATATCAAAACATTGAACACAAACTCCCTGGAGGTCTCTCTCTTCAGGTGGCCCCAGATCTCAGACACCACAACTCTGAAGTGGGGGTGCCCACCGTGCCCAAGTGGAAGATCCACCAGGACAGCACCAGCATCCATCTTCACATCATCCGTCACGCCCTGAAAAAGTGCCCAGGCTGGACACTCCTGGGGAGAAAGGCGGAGGCACTCGGAGACTTTGAACCGGCCAGCCATGGCCACAGGGCTTCAGCTCATCATGTCTGTGTCAGAGCCACCAGGCAGGTGACCCCGTCCCCCCTGCGAAGACCCCTTGGGGTAGCCGTACCCAGCACCAGCTGGCTGGATACGGCCTTTGCTCTATGGGGAGGTGCTCCCTGGGAGCAGGGTCTCTCACGGGGGAACTCACAGCTCACCTGGGCTGCTCTGCGGCCACCGGACGCCTTTGCTGTCAGGTGGCTCTCAGCACCTCTCTGCCAACGGCTGTCACCTCCCTGCGGGACGCTCTCCAGCACACGGTCCGTCTCCACTGGGTCTCCCTGGGGACAAAGATCGGAAGGGAGGGATGGGGTTTGCTTTGTCCCCGTTCCCAGGGTGCTTCAGGAGAGACCTGCCACCCCCAAATGAGCTGTCTGACGTGGACGCCACAGACGAGCTGCAGACGTGGGTCAGCACGGTGGCGGGGAGTGGGCAAGATGTCCTGCGGAGCCGCCGGCGCTGGCGGAAAGCAGAGCTGGAGACAACGCGGAGAAGCCCCAGGCAGCCAGCAGCTGGCGGTGGGGCCTGGCAGGGAGCAGCGCCCGCAGAAATGCCCGGCTCCTGGAGCCTCGGCCCCAGGGCTGCAGCCTCGGCACCTCCTGGGGCTTCACTGGGAAAAACCAGGCAGGGGTGACCCTGACAGCCCGCACACGTACCTGGCCCCGGGATCTGGCAGCCTGTCCCTGTGCCCATCGCTGCCACGGGATCCAGGAAGCAGCGCCCCAGCCATGGCGTGGCCCTGAGCCGCCGCTCAGGCCAGGCAGCAGGAAGCCGCGCCCCATGGCATGCTGGGAGCTGTAGGCCCGGGGCACGGGCTGCCGCGCGGCCATGTTGGTTCCCGGGGCATGCCGGGAGCTGTAGGCCTGGGGCACGGGGCTGCTGGGCGGCCATGTTGGTCTTGGGAGGTGCGGGCTCTGCTCCAGCTGCGGCCCAGCTGAGGTGAGGACAGGCACGCAGGTGGAGCTACCGAAGAGGAAGGGAGGAGAGGACAGACGGACAGAGAAAGAAGTGCTTGAACTGTAACATTTGCCTGGCAGTGCAGAGAGCGGGAGCTGCGGTGAGTCCCAGCCCCTCGGGGCCGTGTCACCCCTCTTCTGCATCGCAGTCCCTCCCAGCCCCCCCCTCCCATTTCCCTCTGTGTCATTTTTTTCACTTCCCCATACCTCTCTTCTTCTGTTGCTGTGTTCTGCTCCCCGTCCTCTCTTCTCCAAGTCCCTCTTTCCCTGTCGCTCTACCTGCCCCTGTCTTTTTCTTGCTGCCCCTCCCTCCTGCTCCCTGTCCCTCTTTTTGCCTTCCTCTGTCTCTGCCCTGCAGCACATTGCTGTTGTTTCTTCTCTGTCTCTTTGTCCTGGTCTGCATCCCGCTCTGTTTTTCACAGTCTCTCTGGCCTGTTCCCTGTCCTGCTTTGTCTCTCTCTGCCTGTATGTCCCGCTCCCTGTCCTTGTCTTCCCTTCTCCCTCCTTCTGCCTCTCTCTCCCTCTGCCTCCCCCCCCGCCCTGCTCACTGTCACTGCGGTTTTCCATTCTGTATCCCACTGTCCCTGTCCTTCTTCCTGTTCATCTCTCTTCTGTCTCTCTCTGCTGCTCCCTGACCCATCCCCTCCCCGCTTCCTCCATCTCTCTGCAGGGCTTCTGAGACCTCTCTTTCTTTCCCCATCCCTCTGTGCTGCTCACTGTCCCTGTTTCTCTCTTTCTCTTTGTTGTTATTCTTGTCTGTCACTCTGTCCTTCTCCCTGCCCCTATTCCTTTTTCCTCCCTCTCCTTTCTTCTGCCCACCGCAGGTTTTCTTGCGATCTCTATCCTGCCCCTAGCCCTTAGTTCTCTCTCTCTTCCTGCCTCCGTCTCCCTCTTTCTGCCTCTCTTCCTCTTTTCCTGCTGCTTCTTTCTCCATCTTTGTCCAGATCCCTGTCCTCTTTTTTCTCTTGCTGTCCTTCGGTCCTTTTTCTCTTTTCTCTCTTTCTCTCTGTCCCATGCCCTGCCCCACCCTTTCTCACTAAACCCCCCTGTCCAGCTGGCTGTGCCTTCTTTCCTCGCTCTCTCGCTCTCTAGTTCTCCTTTCTTCGTCTCTCTGTCCCACTGCCCATCACAGCTGGTTTTGTCCTCCAGTGGTGTCCTGCCCCCTCTTCCTTTTTTCTCTCGCTGTCATTCTGGCCTCTTCTTTTAAATTCCTCCATCTCGGTCCTGCACCCGTCACTGTTTTTTTCCTCTCCTGTCCCTTTGTCTTGCTCCCTGTTCCCCGTTCCTGTCTCTCCTTCCCTTTGTTCTGCCGCCCATCTCTGTTCCCCTTCTTGCTCCATCTCTCTGCCCTGCTCCCTGGCCCTCTAAGTCTCTCTCTGCTTCTCTGTCCTGCTCCCTGTCTCTCCCCCACCCTATTTTTCTGTCCTACTCCCTTTTCAGGTTCCCCCCCCCTCACTTTGTCCTGCTCCCTGCCGCGGCTATTTCTCACTCCATCTCTGTCCTGCAGCCCAGTGCTGTTTTTTCCTTCCATCTCTCTGTCCTGCTGCCCAGCCCAGGCTCTTTTACCTCCTTCTGTGTCCTGCTCCCCGTCCCTTAGTTTTGCCTGTCTTTCCCTTTGTCCTGCCTCCCTGTGCCTTTCTTCTCTCTCTGTATCGCCCTGTCCTGCTCCCTGTCCTTGTCTTTCCCTGACAATCTGTGTCCTACTCCCTTTCCTTGTCTTTCCCTCTCTGCCCCCCATCCTTCTTCCTACCTTTCTTTTTCTTCTCTCTCCCCCTCTGTTCCTGCTGCTTCTTTTTCCACCTCTGTCCTGCTCCCTGCCCCTTTTTTCCTCTCGCTGTCCCTCTGTCCTGCTTCCTGTCCCCATCGTTTCTGTCTTTATTTCTCTGTCCCGCTGCCTGTCCCATCGTTTCTTGTTGTACTCCCCTGCCCCGTCCAGCTGGCTCTCCCTTTTATTTGTTCTCTCTTCCTCTTTTCTGCTTCTCGGTCCTCTTTTCCTCTTCCCCTGTCTCTGTCCTCCAGCCCGTTGCTGGCTTTCCCCCCCCTTCTTGGTCTCCATCAGGATCTGACCCTCTCTTTATTTCTCAGTCCCTTTGTCCTGCTCCCTGTCCTTCCTTCTCCTTCTCCATCTGGACGTCCTGCTCCCTGTCCCTGTCTTTCCCTAGCCCCCCCTTCCTTCTTCCTCTCCTTCCCCACGCCCATCTCTGCCTCTCTGTCCTGCTCCTTGACCCTACTTTTTCTTCCTCCATCTCTCTGCAGGGCTCCTCATCCCTATTTCTCTTGATTTCTCCAGCTCTCTAGCCTTTTCCCCATACCTTTCTTTCTCTCTCAGCTCCTCTATCTTTTCTCTCATCATATTTTTCTCTTTCTAGTCCACTGTCCTTCTCCCTGTCAACTGAAGCTGAGTGACCAGGTTTCCCTGGGCTCTGGTATTTCCTTAGCATTGCCCTAGGGAAGATCTGTGGGTTTAGGGCTAGGGATCATTTAGGAGCTGGTCTCCTTACGTAAGCAGCGGAGCTAGGCATAGTTAAAGCAGAGGTTGTTCTCAGCTGGTGCTCTGTGCGTCCTGTTGAAAGAGCAGGCTGTGGGCCTTATTTTGAAGGAAGGTTTCTTGTTCTGCGCTTATTGCTCCTCGGGACGCTGCACAGAAGTGGTGGTGGGGTCTGGAGAGACAGATGGGACCTGCTGTGATTCCTAGTAAATGTGAACTTGAACGAGACCAGACTGACTGCATATGGTTTTCTTCTCAGCTCCAATTCCAACCTACGTGCTCGGCGCTAATGAAAAAACAGACCCTGAGCTGCAAATGAGCAGACAACGTCACTCACTTAGGTCACCGTGCAGTTGGTCTGTGATAAGGGATGTGTACTTCCATGACGGTGCTTTCGTGAACGTTCTCTGGTCTTGCCGCTTCAAAGCCCTCCCTTTTTCCAGAAATTTTAAGATGGCATTTCTTATTCTGGGGTTCAGGCTGGAGTTGGACTTAATGTTGAACAGCTGATATCATGGGCTCCGTAAAATGTGAGAGAGAACCCTGCTTTGTTGTTGTTGTTGTTGTTTTCTAACACGTCCTAAACTTTGCTAAGCAAAGGGAGGAGTGGTTGCAAGAGTCTGTTCTTTGAGAGTGACGTATTCCTGTAGCGTGCCTGTCTTTGTATGGTGAAGGTTTCCTACCTGCAGTATGATTTTGCTGAGCTGTGAGGCTGTATTGGCGTAGCAAAGGTAAGAAGTGGCGTCTTTAAAGGTCATGAAACTGTAGCAAAACTAGCGGGAGAAGCTAGTTCCTTCCCTGACAAAACTAGTAGCAAGTAAAAGCATTTGCAATTGGCTTTTTTATGCAATGTTCATACAGAGCTTTTGGTATTGATTGATTTTTGGGAAGCAAGACAGCAGTGAGGAAAGAAAACTGGGGCTTCTTCACCGTAGGCGGGGTTGAAGCCTTTGCGCTAGAACAGGTCTTCACTAGAGTTTACAAAAAGAGAAGATGAGCTGTCTGTAAGGAAAGTTTCAGTAGAAGTAAGGCTAGATTTGCAGAATTTGGTCCTCCGTATCTGTTGCAAATAAGAGCTGACTTGCAAGTGTTTACATCTGAAGTGCATGCCGGTGTGTTAATGCAGGCCGTCGAGGTCTTTTCAGGGGTACTTCTGGACTGCAGGTTGCGTGCGTGGGGGGCACCATGTCCCAGGATGAGCCAGTTTTAGCTCAGAGGATGTGACAGAATGGCAACCATCTTTGTGGTGGACCCCTGTCATGGTTTAACCCCAGTCGGCAACTAAGCACCACACAGCCGCTCACTCGCCCTCCCCCCAGCAATGGGATGGGGGAGAGAATCAGAAGAGCAAAAGCAAGAAAACTCACGGGTAGAGATAAGAAGAGTTTAATATCTGAAATAAAATAATAATAGCAATAATAGTAATACTAGTAACAGTAATAATAGTAACACCAATAATACCATAATATTACCAATAATAACACCAATAATAACAATAATAACAATAATAATAATAATAATAACAACAATAATAACACCAATAATAATAATAATAGTAATAATAACAATAATAACACCAATAATAATAATAATAATAATAAATAATAATAATAATTTGTAATTAAAACGAGAGAGAGAAAGAGAGGGAGAGAGGATCAAGAATAAGAACCCCAATCCTAACACTAACACCAAACCCTCACCCTAACTCGAACCCCTAACACTACCCGTAAACCCTATGCATAACACTAAGACCTCACCCTTACCCTAAGCCTAACACCGAAACCTAACCCTAAACCTGAACCCCAACCCTAACCCGAACCCTAACCTAAATGCTAACCCTAACCGTAAACCTAACCCTAACTCTAACCCTAACCCTATCCCTAACCCTAAACCCGAACCATCCTAAACCCAACCGTAAAACTAATGCTAACCCTAAGCCTAACCCTAACCCTAAACATAACCCTAACCTTAACCCTAAACCTAACCCCTAACCATAACCCTAACCTTAACGCCTAACCCTAACGTTAACCCCTAACCCTAATGCTAACCCTAACCCCGAACTCTAGCCCTAATCCTGAACCCTAACCCTAACCCTGAACCCCAACCTAACCCTAACCCCTAAACCTAATCCTAATGCTACCCGTAAACCCTACGCATAACACTACGACCTCACCCTAATACTAACTCTAACCCCAATACCGAACCCTAACTCTAACCCTGAACCCCAATCCTAACCCTAAACCCTAACCCTAAACTTAACCCTAACACTAACCCTAAACCTAACCCTAATGCTACCCGGAAACCCTAAGCGTAACATTAAGACCTCACCCTAAACCTAACACTGGACCCTAACTCTAACCCTTAACTCCAGTCCTAAGCCTAACTCTAACCTTAACCCTAACCCTAACACTTAACCCTAAATTGAACACTTAACCCTAACCCTAACCCTAACCTAACCTTAAGCCTAACCTGAATCATAAAGCTCTAACCCTAATGTTAACCCTAACCCCGAACCCTAACCCTAATCCCAAACCCTAACCCTAACCCTGAACCCCAACCCTAACCTTAACGTAATGACCCTAACCCTAACTCTAACCCTAACCCTAATGCTACCCGTAAACCCTAACTGTAACACTAAGACCTCACCCTTATACTAACGCTAACCCCAATACCGAACCCTATCTCTAACCCTGAACCCAATCTTAAACCCTAACCCTAACCTTAACGCTAACACTAACCCTAAACCTAACCCTAACGCTACCTGTAAACCCTAAGCGTAACATTAAGACCTCACCCTAACCCTAACACTGAATCCTAACTCTAACCCTTAACTCTAATCCTAACCCTAACTCTAACCTTAACCCTAACCCTACCCCTAACCCTAACACTTAACCCTAACCCTAAGCCTAACACTTAACCCTAAACCGAACACTTAACCCTAACCGTAACCTAACCTTAAGCCTAACCTGAATCATAAAGCTAACCCTAGCCCTAACCCTAACCCTAAGGCGAAACCTCACCCTAAAACAAAATCCTAACGCTAACCCTAACCCCAAACCGTAACCCTAACCCTAACATCAAACCGTAACACTAACACTTTGGCATAACCCTAACGTTAAACCTAAACGGAACCATAAAACTAACCCTCACATAACATGAACCCCTAATTCTAACCGTAACCCTAATGCTAACTCAACCTCAAACCGTAATCTTAAGACATCACCACAACCCTACCCCTACCCCTACCCCTACCCCTACCCCTAAAACTAAACCCTAACCCTATCCCCTAACCCAAACCCTAACCCTAACGCTAAGCCTATCCCTAACTGTAACCCTACGCCCTAACCTAACGCTAACCCTAACCCTAAAACGAAACCATAACCCTATCCCTAACACTAAACCTGAACCATAATCCTAACCCCAACGATAACCCTAGGCCTAACCCTAACCCCAACCATAACCCTAACCTTAACCCCAACCATAACCCTAACCTTAACCCCTAATCCTAATTTTAAACCCTAACCCTGATGCTAATCCTAACCCCGACCCCTAACCGTAATCCCGAACCCTAACCCTAACCCTGAACCCCAACCTGAACCCTAATGACCCTAACCCTAACTCTAACCCTAACCCTAATGCTACCCCAAACCTAATACCGTAACCATAACACCTCACCCTAAACCTAATGCGAAACCTAATCCTAAAATTAAACCGCAACTCTAAACCTAAACCCTAACCCTAAAAATTAATGCTACCCCTAACCCAAACTGAAATCCTAACCCATAAGCGTAAACCCAATGTAACCCCTAACCATAACACTAAGCCCTAACCCTAACGCTATCACAAACCTAATACCATAACCGTGAGACCTCACCCTAACCCTAATGCGAAACCTAACCCTAAAACTAAACTGCAACCCTAACCCTAAACCTAATCCTAATACTTAATGCTAACCCTAACCCAAACTGAAATCCTAACCCATAAGCATAAACCCAACCATAACCCCTAACCATAACACTAATCCCTAACCCTAACCCTAACCCTAACCCCAAACCCTAATCCGTATCCCAAACTCTAACCCTAACCCTGAAGCCCAGCCCTAACTCTAACCTTAACCCTAACCCTAACCCTAATGATAAGCCCTAACCCTAATGCTAACCCTAACCCCAAACCCTAACCCGTATCCCAAACTCTAACCCTAACCCTGAACCCCAGCCCTAACTCTAACCTTAACCCTAACCCTAACCCTAATAAGCCCTAACCCTAATGCTAACCCTAACCCCAAACCCTAACCCGTATCCCAAACTCTAACCCTAACCCTGAACCCCAGCCCTAACTCTAACCTTAAACCTAACACTAACCTTTACCCTAACCCTAACCTTAAAACTAAACCCTAACCCTAAACCCTAACCCAAACGCTAACCCTAACCCTAAACCTAACCATAACCCTAAGCCCTAACCCTAACCCTAACCCTAAAATGAATCCCTAACCTGATCCCTAACCTTAAACCCAAACCATAATCCTAACCCCAACCCTCTCCCTAAACCTAATGATAACCCTAAGCCTAACCCTAAACCTAACCCTAACCCTAACCCTAACCCCAACCCCTAACCATAACCCTAATGATAAGCCCTAACCCTAATTCTAACCCTAACCCTAACCCATATCCCGAACTCTAACCCTAACCCTGAACCCCAGCCCGAACCCCAGCCCTAACTCTAACCCTAAACCCTAACCCAAACCCTAACGCTAACCCTAAAACTAACCCTAACCCTAACCGTAACCCCAAGCCCTAACCCTAACCCTAAACCTAACCCTAAAATGAAACCCTAACCCGATCCCTAACCCTAAACCCAAACCATAATCCTAACCCTAACCCTAACAATAACCCTAAGCCTAACCCTAAACCTAACCCTAACCCTAACCTTAAACCTAACCCCCGCCCCTAACCATAACCCTAATGATAAGCCCTAACCCTAATGTTAACCCTAACCCTAAACCTAACCCTCACCATAACACTGAGCCCTAGCCCTAACCCTAACCCTAAACTTAATCACAAACACTATAACTGATGTAAATGAGCAATATCAGGGCAGCAAGTCAGGTTCTTTAAATCCTTGCTTTCTCTCTTCCCTTCTCTCTTCTTGCTTTCTCTCTTCCGTTCGAGGAGATTTCCATTCGAGGAAGCTTTAGCTAGTTTTATTATATTGTCTGTCTTAGGAGGAACAGCCACTTCTACTTTCCGCTTTGTCTTGTCAATTTTTGCTTTTGGCTTATCCTTCTCTTTTTTCTCCTTTTCAGACATCGGTTTGAAAGCAATAGAATCTGCTTCCATAGGCTCATCTCTCACAGGGGTGGCATCATCTCTGCTTGGGCCATGAACAGGGAGTCCATTTTAACGTCTTCTGCTGGAACTGGCTCTCTTGGTTTTCTCGCACCTGCTAACAACTCAGTATTGGGAAATCCTTCATCCTCATCCCTTTTTCTTCTCTTTTTATGCTTATTTCCTTGGCCATCTCCTAGTGGATTTTTCACCTCCTTCTCTTTTGATTTTGTAGGATCCTTGATGCCATGGCTCTCTCTTTCAGAAGGTTTTTCAGGGTAATTTCCAGCTATATTGTGATTTTGGTGGCTCTGCCAAGCAGGATAATCCTCCCTACGTCCCCGAGCATATGGTGAATTCTCTTGTCTGGTCCCAGGTGGACCAAACCTACCTGGAGAAAAGTTCTCTCTGTTTACTGGAGGGTGAGGTTGAGCGCCAACAGCATAGCCCTTGTAAAACTTTCCATGCCATTCTCTGTAGTTCCTTTCCCATTCCCGGTACCTTGCCTTTTCAAATGGATCTCTACAGTCAAGAGATCTGCCATAGTAAGCTTTCAGATCATATGGTGGAACTTCTCTGTATCTGTTAAAATACTCCCTTCCTCCTTCCCCTTGAGATATAGTCTGTTTAGTGGGAGACTGGCCTCTAAATACTGGAGACCTTGACCGTGAATGGCATCTTCTGTATGGGGGTGACCTTGACCTTGAACGCTGATAACCGTGTGACCTTGACCTAGAACAATAGTTACGCCTCTTCCCTTTGCCTCTTCTTGGATACGGCAGCAATCGCGAGTAGGAACGAGAATGGGAAGGACTAAATGAGCGAGAGTAGGAGCGAGTGCGGGAAGAACCTGATCTTGATGTGGAGCAGGTAGACGAACTTGTAGAGTAAGGTGAAGCACTATAAGGAGACTTGGACCTGGAAAAAACCACAACACACAGAAAAAGAAATGAAGTTAATTCAAAACAGTCATTCTCCCCAATTTTTTTCCTCCCAAATTTGGTTTGGGTTTTTTCTCCTCTCCATACGCTTATGTCAAAGCTTCTTTCAGCTGCTGACATAATGCTACTGCAAATTGAGGAATTTGATAACATTTTTCAATTCCATTTGTCTTGTTTTAGTTATGCATGCTTACTATCTGCAACGAAAAATTCTATTGGAAAAAACACTGTCATTTTTCCTTATGTCAGATGCACTTTAGTGTAACTGCAGTCCGATATGCTGTTGAAATACAAACGTGAAAAACAAGGCAACTTCATTGAGCCAAATACTTCCTCCTCTTTAAGTCTCCGTTGTTCTCTGTAAAACTCCTCCCTAGATAAGGGAGGCCAATGGCATCCTGCCAACTTAAGCATTTTTCTCCCTGCTTTCTGTTCTTTAGAGACTACGCTCATTTCCTGATCCTCATACTTGCCTTCCACATCCTCACCCCCAACAGTTCATTCAGTCTTCTCTCCTTATACTCAGCTTTGCACCTGTGGATGGAGGCTGCCCACACTTGAAAGAGACTCCCATCTCCCGTGGGCCAAGTGCCCACTGCTCCTCTGCCACTCCTTGATACACTTAATACATCACACTTCTGATCTTCCAAGTACTGCACAGATATTAACTAATCTTCTCTGGAACTTCTTTTAACTTCTTCCACATACGCTTCCTATGTTGTTGCCTCATCATGAGGTATTTGGCCTGGTCCTGTCCCTGAATTGTTGTTTTCTTGCTGACTGAATTGGAGATATCAGACAACCTGTGGGATGGATCCTGGTTTTTCTTTTGATTTACCTTTAAGATTTTATAAACACAATGCACTCTTACAATCTGTCTATAACAAACATATAGCGAAAGGAAGGACTAGCTTGACGCTGCAGTAATAGGTAAAACAGACTCCTCTCTCTCCAACTGAGAGAAAGCGTCTTGGCTATGTGAGATGACTAAATTGAAGAAATTCAAAATTGTCATAAAAGAACAGTGTTGACTTTTCCAACCATTTGCTCATGCAGTATCAACTAAGTTGTTAAAAAAAGAATGTTGGAGGCTGATTCCTATTGGGAAATCAATTTCTTCAGCCCTATTTAGCCAGTAATGGAAAAGGTGGCTTTCCATCTGATCCTTTAATTATCTTTAATTTTTATAGGCCATTATGGTTTCCTCAAAAAGCGTTCATTTCTCAGAGTCCTGTTTTCAGTCATGTACCGGAGTTTTATTTTAAATAACCTTAGTGGAAGCACAGATGCCCTTTGTAAAAGCCAATTCAAATGAAGCCATTTAAACATCAATTACCACTTGGATTCTCCACAACTATCTGTGCATACTTGCTTCATTATAAATCAGCTGTTGTATAAGTTATGCGTTATACAGCCTCTTTTAACAGGTGACAAGGAGTCATCTACTGAATTTCTGTAGAATACTTACACTTCCCAGCCTGGTCTGCCACCTGCTGAGCGAACTGGACTGGCTCTCATTGGATGACCTTTTGGAGTGGGGAGAGGAAAAAGAAAGAAATCCCATTCAGTTCCTCTGAAGGTAATTTTTTTAAAGAAATTCTGAAGTTACAGTTACTTACCAGTGTCGTGGTTTAACCTGGCAGGCAGCCAAATACCATGCAGCCGCTCACTCACTCCCCCCGCCCCCCCAGTGGGACGGGGAGAGAATCGGAAGGGTAAGAGTGAGAAACACTCGTGGGTTGAGATAAAGACAGTTTAATAGAACAGAAAAGGGAGAATAATGATAATAAATAATGATAGAATATACAAAATGAGTGATGCACAATGCAATTGCTCACCACCCGCGCTGACCGATAACCAAGTAGCGATCGGTACTTCCTGGATCACGCCTACCGTTCATATACTGAGCATGACGTCACATGGCATGGAATACCCCATTGGCCAGCTGGGCTGGCTGTCCTGATTATGTTCCCTCCCATCTTGTGTACCTAGCTCAGTCAGTAGGCACGGGAACTGTCCTTGGACTAGGAGGGCACTTAGCAACAACTGAAAACATCAGTGTGTTATCACCATTCTCCTCATACTAAATCCAAAACACAGCACTAGGAAGAAATTTAACCCTATCCCTGCCGAAACTAGGACACCAGTTGTGGGTATTGCTTGTCCTTGGGGGCCCAGAAGACTTGGTAATGCTGGTTGTCTTTGTACGGGAACCTGATAGACATCTCAAAAAACCATTAGTAGGCTTGAGTTCTGAAGGTTTTAACCAACTCTCCCGTGGAGAAGAATGTGGATTAAATGCCTAACTATCCGTTTGTTGCAGACCACAGTAAGTCACCAGAGTTGGCTATATCATTTTCTATGAGAGAAATGAATCCCACCTCTCCTTTGCCAGAGGGTAAATGTAAATTGCAGGCTCAGGGTAAAGTTCGTCTCCGAGTAACTACATTTTATAAATGGAAGAAGTCTATTTCCTACAAAACGAGATCCATGACAGAAACACAGAAGTGCTACCAAGTGCATTTTAAAACAGCCACTCCTGTCAGCACACAGCAGTATTTTCTTAGTTTATAGCAAGAGGAAAACTTCAGTCTGTTTCTCACATGGGATTTGATAAAAGTCAGAGGGGGCGGAAATCTCAGTCCAACAGCTACTTGTTAAATTTTGCAAGAAGCCTTTGAAACATAAACCAAAAGCAAAACGAGCTTTCAGAGAGAACGACTCCACTGCAAACACTACTGAAATGTTTTGCAGAAATACAGATTCTTAGCATACCACACGTTTAACCAACTTCCAGGGGCACGAACAGCAGGACCACCCTATTTTAATATTCAAAAGTATCACAGATTCTATGGTTAAGCACAATGACAGTGCTTCCTGCCCCGTAATTACAGATGCTGGCCAACTTGGTTGCATAGCCACTCAGACATGCACGCATGGTTTCTCTCGCTCACTTTTTGGCCAGTCCAATTAATTCCATACTTACGCATTAATAGTTGGTATTGCGTATTTTCCAGTGTTTGTCAGCATAGCACCCTTTGTATTGGGGTCTTTCACCTCCATCATGAAACTCCTTGGAATTCCTGTGCTCTTTAATTCTGGGAACAGGCTCAACATTTTTGTCCTGTTAAGAAAAGAAATGCAGACATATCTCCTTTTAAGACCCACACTTAAAATGACATTTCAATGATTATTTTAAGCAGCAAAAGCCTTTAATCCTCTCCTTTTACCCAGCATAAGGGTTGCTCGACTAAAATACTTATTTTCCTAAATGAATATAGCCAGGATGTTCCAAAGGCTTGAGCAGTGTTTTGAACTCATTCCATTCTTTGGCTTAAGTTCAGGTTCTTTAAGGGTGAAATATCCCTTAGCTCACCATCCCCTCAGAAAAGAGATACAAACCCGCTCCTCCTCCAAAGCGCAATTCAGAGCACAAATATTCAATAGATGGGGTCAACAGAAACATCTTGGTTTTACATGAAATACTAAAAACTGTGAACTGTCATTAAACAGAGTTAAAACCAGAAACATTTCCAGTAATATTGAAATATATAAAAATATGCATGAAAGTTCACAGAGCAAGATCTGTGGACATACTTAATGTCTATGACCTAGAAAAAAGAAAAGTTTACATTTATAATGCCAGGTTTCCCTTGGATTTTGAAGGGCTTTGCAACATTGCCCTATGAACCTCTGTCTTTCACCCCAAGAGAAACAATTCTTAATATGAGTATTCATGGATTTGTTACGTAACTGCCAAGGTAAAAAACTGAAAAGCTAAGGAACACCAGAAGTCCCCCCCAGTCTTACCCCATTTGTTGGGCAGTTCTTTATACAGTCGCCAGGTTTTCCGCAACGAAAGCAAGCAGATGATGGTGGAGGTGGACCCCAGGGTTTCTTCATGTAACTAAAAGGGTTTGGGGCAAAGAAGAAAAAGGTATGCACGTGTCTCTCTCGTTAAAACAAACTTCTCTACAATTTTTCCATAATCTTCGAAGAACAGATTTGACATTATCAACACTTACTTGATTGGATCATATTCCTGGCAAGACTGTAGCATCATAGCTTTTATTTTATCTTCTTCGGAAGCATTGGCTTCAGCCAGATTGGCACTCTGTTTAACAGGTAATTATTTGACACATACATTAGAAACACATTTAAGCCCACACTGCCAAAGAGAACACCACTCACCCAACCCTGTAAAGAGCAGCACAACGCCAGCTGAGGTTGCATGAAAACAGCTGCTTATATGAAACAGAGTTGTCCAAAAGATGTTCTGGGGAGTCCTTACATCATCACAGGCTGTTTATGTGCCTGTTAACCTACTTGAAAAGAGCATTCCTGGGCACTCAAAACCTTAGGCTCTTCATGTTCCCCCCCACTAACTTCTTCATAGGAAGCAAGTTAACTACAATAAGCAAAACCTGCAGTTTTTTTCCAGTTGACCGTGTCCTTTTAACATACAAATTGTAATATAAATGTTATGCAGAACTGGATCTTCAAATTATTGAAGCCAGCTGATTTTTTTAAAGTAGTATTTGTTCAAATGTTTTTATTACACACTAGTACAGATACAAGCAGGGTCTAAGGGAGTGACTGTAAATGATTTGGACCCTCAAGCACCTATCATTCAGATCAACCACTCATGGTTTTGGTTTTAGATGCATTCATTCACAAAAGCAACCAACTTGTTTCAGCATTTTGTTAAAGGGCTGTTTCATATACACAGCTTTTTCTCAACTGTAACATAATCCAGATCGACATCTATGAAATCATTTCCATTAACATTTACAGAAGACTTTACAGATACTTGACTAATTTGTTTGAACCCAAGCGGTTTACAAAACACATCCAAAACCCACAAGACATTACTAGGAATAGACCAAAATTCAAGATGGCATTTAATGCATAATAAAACAGAAAACTTTTTACAACACATTGCCTCCATGCTAAGCCAGTCTGCACTGAGGAGGTTAGAGTAAGGAACCGTTTGGAGCTGCTTTATCTTATGTTCCTCTATTTTTCTGAAATACTTACATTTTCTCAAAAGCTTAAATGTGTACACCACTTGGACAGTTTTTCACATTTTAGAGTAAAACTTCACCTAAGTTTACAGAACCAAGGACATGTTTAGGGACAGCGCTAACAGAGACCAATTTCTCCTGGTGGCTACCTTCCAAACTATTTTTTTTTTCTTACCAAATGTCCACAATTTAATTTCTGCAGTGAGAGAGGGAAGAAGTTACCAGTGGGAAGAGATTTTTCTTTCTGGGAAAGGAACTCCAGCCTTTATTTTCAGAAGAAAGGACTAGCTCCTCTGCATTAGGCCCTGCCTTCTCTAATCTTTGTAACTTTAAAGACTAGTAATTTAATTGGCTAGCACTACGCCTTTTCACAAAGTGCAATCCCTAGTGCTTTCCCAGACAAAGTTACATGTTGTTGAGCAAAAAATGCAAGCAGTTCCATAGCAAAACATGGCATTACAACAGTTTCAGAAGGTCACGTTTGCTAATATGCCACACATACGCATCAGTATTTTCCTGTAAACAATTAGGTGCATTTGCACAATTTACACAGTCTGCGATCAAACAAATTAGATTGTGTTGTCCACTGTATATATACTACAGCGTATGAAATTGTGCAGCATTCAAAGCATGGATCTATAACTGTAGCGCCTAGAAATTCAAAAATAGCCATGCAGTTGTCCGTGTTCCAGAAACGCTTCTATTTTGGCTCTTGCAAACCCCCCTGAAATGTCCGTCACTTACAGCCAATTAAATTCTTCTGTGAAAATTGTGTTAGTTTCCAATGCAAAATGAACGAAAAGTATGAAAAACGGTAAACAGCTTCTGAAGTGCTTCTTCTTTGTGTCTTGAAGATGAGTAATACTGCAACATTACGTTGCGGCTGATAAGGTCCTCCCCCTTCTATCTTCCCAAACTGGCAACTACTCTTTACCAGGATAGTATCAAAATATACACACATTTTAAAGTTAAAAGAAATACTTTAAATTATTAAAAATGAAATTAAAGGTTTGTTCACATGACAACAGTTCTCCAGCTATAGATCACAGTATAAGATTTAAAAATACAAAGCAAACACTTTTTTTTAGGAATATATATGTGCCTTAGTCAGCTGGGCCAGAGAAATAGACGCAGAAGAGTCATCAATCTGTTCACAAAAAATTAAACTCACATTCAAGTTCTACAATCAAAAACAGAGCAATAGTTAACCTCTACTGTAGTCTGACAGCCTGCACTATATCCTCCGAGTGTCACTGAAAGAGCCATTTCCAACCTAGTGTAGTTGGTATTTGTTCAAAACAAAGTCCAAACCTGTGACAGCTTAAGAGTGCCTATGTGGTTAAGGAGAAGAAGCTAAACTAACCAAACCCGCTGGAGATCAACTTATTGCTCCAGAATATCTCAGAGAGGGACCCTTGTCAAATGCTCACAGCTGCTTAAAAGTCGAAGGGGTAAGGAAGCTATCAATTTTCAGCTAAAAAGGATTTTTAAAAAATATTTATTTGAAAAGGAAGCATCACTACAGGAAACTTCTTTTCAGTGTGGTTTGTAAACTAATCAGCCAAGTATTTCCTTGTGTTACTTATTTCTGTTTTAGCAGCAGAACGACAGTGTCTTCAAACCTGAAGAAAAACGCTGCCCCTTTTCCAAATGTAAATTCAAAGTGGCAGTATCCTAAAGAAAAGCTTAGCCTTTGGGAAATTAAAGCAGCATCCAGCCCTGAAGTCACCCAGATCCAAAAACGTACTGCAGGCGGAGGTTAAGAAAAATGACAGGGATTTTACCCTTTACAAATGCACCAGGCTCTAACCTTGTGCCAAAATTTGTACACTGGGTTTTACGTATTTTCATTTGCAGACAAACTATTAAACTAAACTGCTTCATCTGATAAAGCGGAAAGGTCAAATGTAGAACTTTAGAATACCACTTTGTGTAGCAACGATATTTAAATTCACAGCAATCTATTAAAGACAGTTATGCACTCAGTTATGCACTCAAACAATATTGCTTCAATTATACAGTTTCAGGAACAAATACCCAAGTCTTTAAGGACATGAAAAGGAAGCATTTAGCTGCACAGAACTGTCCTCAAAACGTGTGGGACATGTTGGTTTTGGTATTTGTTTGAACCCCCAAGTCAAAAGTAAGAAACAGTACCATGTTTAACAATAATGGTTTCTCAGTGGTTTTTGATAACATTTTCAAAAACCATGTTCAGTTGTGCAAACCTTGAACCTACGTGATCTAAAAACGATTGTACATTATCTGTACAACACAAAGTCGTTCAGGAAATAGTCTAGCATATCCAGTATGAAATACAATGCATTACTAGGCACAAACACCAATATTCACATTAGATAGAACTGTGCAAATGATGGCATTACTCCGTTTCTACTATGCTGAATCAAATACATTGTATTTACAACATATACTATGTTTTACTGGAAAATCTATTAAGTTAATGTTTGGAAAATTAATCCAAGACTACCTTAAGTGCAGCGTGCAGCAAAAAGTGTGAGATTGTGTTTTTACATACTGCTTTTGATGTTCCACTTACTGGCTCAGTTTGACTTCTAGAAGAAGAAATAAAGGTGATCAGAACTTCAAATACAGCACTTGTACCAAAAACATAAAGCACTGAAAACAGATTATAAAACCTGAACATCAAAACTTTATGTTCTGATAGTCGAGTGAATCTGGAAATTTACTCATATACATAAACCGTTGTCTCTTGGTACATTCAGTGCAACTAAAAAAACCCCCCAGAATCCCATTTCTACTTTGTCACAAATTACTCTAAGGCTTACAGATATAGAACACGACCGTGCAAGGGGAAGTCCTCAGATAGTTTGTCTCTGCTACATAAGTATCAAAACCAGGAAGTCTGTACTACAGTTTTGTGTTCATAAATAATCAACCATCAAAATACGAAGGTAACTTTAGCCAATCTGTGTATCGCTAGTATTACAAATAGGTACCAGATGGAGTCCTTTAGTTTCTAAGAAAGAACAGTGATAGTCTAGACACTTCCAAGTGCACCTGTACTTAAGTGAAAAAAATCAGTCATCTGACAAATAACAACAATGTCAGCAGCATCGTCTTTAGAACAGTGTTTCTCTGTGGAAGCCCAAGCACTGTGTTCAGATATCTTAGCCATGAAAGTGCCAAAACACTAAATGTGTTACATATGCTATATGGACTAAAAACAGTAGTAGAAATGTCACCTGAAAGCAGGTCCTAGGCCTTTGTGCGATTTAGGAGACCTGTGACAAAAAAAAAAGGTCTTGGTTGCCAGAATTTGCTTCAAGATAATCTTGAAAATGCTACGATATTTTAGGAAGTATTTATTAAATTTGAAAACTTGCTGAGATTCCACATACTCATTGATCTGTATCTGCACGCTACTCATCATGAATCAGCCATGCAACCATTGATGTCGTTAACAAACAATTCACACATCATCCAAAGTGTCCCATGAGCAGAGGCAATTCAAAGGCTGCTGTGCAACTGGTGTACAAATAGAAAGGCGCACGCTCCCTGCCACTGCTAGAACACCACCAGGCTCGCAACGACAGCCACGTACCTCCTGAAGTTGAGGAAGGACAAGGACATCCTTTAGATTACCACAGCATGGATTCTTCATACATTTACCTTCAAGAGCGTACTAAAAGGAGAGTAACGCATTTTTGAAGGCCTCTCCACCATTACAGCATACATTCATCATTCCCAAACATCCACCACTCTACCAGTTGTTTCTGCAATGTTCACAGCTGAAAGACTAGAAAGCTAATCTGCCTGGTTAATTTTCAACGCTAGAACAGCGGTGCCGTTCCTTCCTTATCCCCTTATACATACAGGTATGTATCTGACCTTTGATGCTAGCCGCATCTATCCTCTCATTTTAGGGCAGCATTACAATACCAGGAGAGGGTGCCCGAAACAGAGGATGCACTGACAAGACAGCACTAAGCAGACGTGTTTAAATTAACCCCCAAAACAAGGCCATGTTTATAAGCACAGTGCTGCGGTGTCCAGAATTACTAGAGGGTGCCTGAAAACACTGCAACAACTACTGCAGGAATACGCCCAAAGTTGAGATGCAGAGCCACATAAATTCAGGGTTTTTTGCTTGCAGATGCCTCGTGGGTACCGGGAGGCTGCTGTACTCTTTGTTCGAGACACAGTGTAACTCATCCGTCTACTTGATTTATTGAGAACCAACATTAGAAAGACATGGCAAAACCACAAGCTAATAATATCTACTAATTGTGGTGGAGAGACCTATCTTTAAGGCGGCTGGAAAACATGACCGTTCAAACAATGCTAATGTAGCTGATATAGAACTGGACTGTATGAATACATAAATGACAGCAGTAATCCTCTAGTCAGCACTGCATTGGAATAGCTGTAATTTTAATCAATACACCTGATTCTCTGTCCTCCGTAAATCTTAGGAATACAGAACCAAAACCCGGAGCACAGATACCAGCTTAGGGTAAAAACAGACGTAGCAAGATAACTAGTAACATTTGGTAATGTGCTAAACTGCTTACTGAGTTTCAAGTTTGGAAAGGATTAACTATTCCTTCATCGTACTTGCACAAAAGGCAATACACTTTAGGATACTGTTCTTTTTCTCTTGCCTGAAACGGACATTGTCTTGAGGAAACGCATAGGAATCGCTTACGAATGGAACTTCTTGTTTGCATCGTTCGCCAACTGGTAAACCTTGGTCTTTCCTCTATAGCTAGTATGCAAAAAACCCAGATTTGGGGCGTAAGAATACCTGCCATATCCCCCCCAAATGCCAGAAATAGTCAAACACTGAGAATCAGGCTCTTCTGAGACGGGAACAAAGTATGCGTTTACGCTACAATGCGTATCTGTCTTTACTATAAAAGCCATAAAAGCAAACACATATAATAAGGAATCTCTGCACGTCGAGGAAACAGGATCTACCACTTGGGTCTCAGAACAATCAACCCCAAGAACAAACCCAATAGAATAATCTTAAAAGTTACCATGGTTGGAGTTCGAACCCCATGTCCCAGCAGGCCTAAAAATGTAAGTCCACTTTCGGACAGACACATTAAAATCTACCCCATGCCAACAAAAATTAACAGCAGCTTTAACAAGAAAGAACGCCTCTGTAAACTAATATCCATAAAAAAAGTTAACACACTGAAACCCCTAACAAAGAATACAATGCTTTATGGATACTTACATAACATCGGTTTTGCCGGTAGCTTTAACTCCTCCGACAGGGATTCTTCTAACAATTGCCGATGAGTTCTTAGGAATCAGGGCATTCTCATCTGTGTATTCTGAAAACAACATAAATGCAAAGAAAAACATCAGTCAATTCGTAAGAATGCATGCTCATATGTAATTACGTAGCACTTCGCAGAATCCCTTTACAGATACAAAAGCAAAATTTTATATGTAACATCACGCTTTCATCGTCTCAACACACTAACAGTATATTTCAAGAAATCTTGGGGTTTGAGAATCAAACACAAGCAACAAAATCTTTTTCCTTTTTTTAAAACAGTTTGAATGCCAACAGCAAAATGGACTCAAAGGTCACTAAAGGAGAGTCTGCTAATGCACGAGGTTCTTTCCTGACCTAGCTTAAAGTTGCTTTTGCTTCCGTTAGGCTACAAAACCCATAGATCTTTGGAGAAAAACAAACCACAGCAAAGTCTCACCTGCCTAAACCAGATTCTAAAGTCTGACTAGCTTGCCCTGCCACCAAACAGGCACTTAGCTAAAGCACGAGAACTCTGTGCCATTGCTTTCATAGCTGTTAACTAAAAACCAGTCACCTGTGCTGCCAGTTGCTCAAGCCTGACAGAACACAGAAGAGAGCCTGCCGCCTCTGCCTGTTTCTTGGAGCTTAATCCATCAACAACCACACTTCTCAGCTGCTCAGGGCTTTACGTTTAAATGGAAACAGAACTGGCAGTGCTAGAATTTGGATCACAGACATTTTGGGTTTTTTTTGAGCTTGCTTTCACAAGTAGGGCAGAATTGGCTCAAACTCAAGTGGTATCTCCCCTCTTAAGCTAATCATCTAGTTTGAATTAACCAAAGGGACGTGAGTTTGTTCGATCGATTCCCTTTTTGCAGAGCAGAGAGGCCCAAACGAAATTACTTAGGAAGACAGCCTTGAAAAGCCTTTCAGGAACAGCGTGTGCCTGAAGCTCTCCATGCTTTGCCTTGGCTTACACCCTGTTAGTCTTCTGAAGAGGAGGAAAGCCTTCTGACCTTTTACATAAGGCCCAAACAAAAAAACCAACTACCTGAGACACTTGGACTGAGTAAGCTTAAAATGCAAAGATCTCTCCATGAGAATGCTTTTTCTATTGTACTTACACAAGCTGGATAGGACTGAATATTTTAAAGCACTATCAGCAGGCATCCCCTGTAATCTGCCTACAGTTTTAAATATTCAAAGCCCTTACCTTTGCAGAGCGAATCAGAACAATGGTCTGAAAACCAAAGATACTGTATACCTCGTCAAGCCCTGTCAGGTGGCATCCCTAAGACCCCTAACGTTGTGCTGTTAAGGCTCTTCACAGACACTCTCCTGAAAATAGTTTAAGTATCTGTAGACAAACAGCAAGCTTTAGGTCCAACCACTTTAAAGGCTAGGGCTGAAGTTACAGTTACCGCAGTGTACATACTACTCTGTTTAAGTTTTAACACATGAAACAGGAAGAGGAAAAAAAACACTAGTACACATTTTAAAGAAAAGCCTGTTGTAAGAGTGTCACAGAACCACAGGGGAAAAAAAAAAAAAAAGAAATGTAATGTTTAAGGAATGAAAACACTTTACAAGTCTTTTTATTTCTGAAAAGTCACATCCCAAAGTCTTTAATCACATTCAAACTTATCGAGATGGCAGATTACCAAACTGAAATATCCTACTAAGTAATACGAAACCATTATCATCTCTAAGAATCAAGCACCATTTGTTAGATTTAAAAGAATTTATGATGTCTCTAAGAACATTTCTTACGTATATCCACCATAAACGTTCTGCCATAAAACTTCAGTACTGCCCTGATACGGTTAACATGTAGTACAGGAAAAAAAACCACCGTTAGAAACGAATGATGAAATGATGCTCAATAGCATCTGAATGACCATGTCTTTGGTGTGGAAAAGAAGTTATATTAACAAGAAATTCCAAAGTATAATTTAGATACGGAGAACACTCATGCGCAAGACGGCTTTCAAGGGTCTGCACAGATTTTAACTCACAGATACGCTCCTGATCCAAAATGTTGCTAGTGGGCAGTTTCTGCAACAGCCGCAAAACCCATTTTCCAATGCAGTGGAGTAAAACAAGTTGAAGTCAAAATTAAGTCACGAAATTCACCAAATCCAGGTGGTTTCTTTTCTTCAAATTAGCCATCTCTTTTATTTCTATCACTTTCAGCTTTCTCCACCACATTTCAAAGAAATCTGGCAAGTTGGTTATTACAAGATATGCTCCCACATTTCCTTCTCATTTTACCTAGAAGAATTCCAGGAAACCAAAGCTTTTGTAAGCGCCGTATGTCACACATCAACCACGTACTCTTCTACGCCTAGCTCCATGTCTACAACACAGATCTGAAGGTAGTTGTCCGAACAGCAACTACAAAAGAACAGCTCTGTGAGGCCCCCAACACAAGTCACAGCTACCGATGGTGGCCGAATCGCATTATGGCTTCCCACCCCACTTAATGCCCAGCGCCGCTTGCCCTCCCGGTCCCGCCGCATGCTGGCGGCATGGGCCCCAGCCTGACTCACGCTACGTGGGGATGACCCACAAAGAGCAGAGCGCGGCTCCCGCAGGCCACGGCCGACGCAGGGTGGTCTGCGACGCCGCCAGCCGGGCGGTGCCCGAGGCCCCGCGCCCGCCGCCCCCGCGCACCTTCTTTGGTCTGGGCGTTGGTGATCTGCAGGTCGCAGCTGGCCGCCTTCAGCTCCTCGCGGCCCATGATCTGGTGCTTGAGGTCACACAGGGAGATGTGGAGGCCGTTGAAGGTGACCATGTCATGGTTCAGCTTGGAGGCGAACTTGTAGTGGACGCACGACGTGGTTGGGGCCAGGAGGTGCCTGCTCCGTGATGGCGTCTACCGCGGCAGACAGCGTCGCGGCCGCTGTGCCAGGTGAGGGCCCGCGGCGGTTCCTCCTCCACCGAGGAGGCCAGGGCAAGCAGCGCGGGCTGAGCTCGAGCGGGCCGGCGGCGCTCAGAGGCTGCGGCGCTCCGCCATGGCCTTCCTGGCCGACAACCGCACGGGCCGCTGCGAACGTGTCACTGTGCACACGCAACGGCACACTGCACCCACCCCCCGCGCCTCACGTGACCCAGCGCATTATGACAAAAGGCCCGCGTCACGTGGGCGTGGCGGCCCCGCGCTCTTCATCCTAACACCAAGCGCCCCCGAGGGGAGGGGGGGCCCGTCAGCCCCGGGCCTGTCACCACCCCGGGCCGCTGGTCTCCCTGCTGTCCCCTGGCCTGTCACCACCCGGTGTCCTGCCACCCCCCAGGCCTGTCACTGCCTGGTGTCCCTCCTGTCACCCCCCAGGCCTGTCCCTGCCCAGTGTCCCTCCTGTCACCCCCCTAGGCTGTCACCACCTGATGTCCCTCCTGTCACCCCCCAGGCCTGTCACTGCCCGGTGTCCCTCCTGTCACCCCCCGGGCCCATCACCGCCTGGTGTCCTGTCACCCCCCAGGCTGTCACCACCTGGTGTCCCTCCTGTCACCCCCCAGACAGTCACCACCTGGTGTCCCCTCCTGTCAGCAGCCAGCCAGGGCAAGACAGCCTGGGGCAGATGCAGCGGGCTTGGCCGTGTGGCGCTCGGCTGCCCGCGGTGCAGGGCCGGCAAAGGGAGGGGACATCTCAGGGTGCTTGAGTGTATCTTGTGGCATGCATGGAAAGTTCAGTCAAAGAAGCCAATGACCATTTATGTTTATGGCCACAGACCAGTCCCCTGCCCCCATTTTTTAACTCCTCCCTCTCTGCCTTTAGCCCATCACTATTTTTTGCTTTCTCTTTCTCTGTCTCTCTCCCTGTCTGTAGTTTCTAATTCCTCCCTGTCTGTCCTATAGCCTGCTGCTATTTTTTCCTTTCTCTCCATCGCTTTCTCCTGCTCCCTCTCCTTCTCTTTTTTTCTATCGCCGTGTCCTGCTTCCTGGCCTTATCTTAATGTTAGGGTTAGGGGCTAGGGTTAGGGTTAGGCTTAGGGTATCGTTAGGGTTAGGGTTAGGGTCGGGGTTAGGATTATGGTTCGGGTTTAGGCTTAGGGATAGGCTTAGGGTTTCGTTTTAGGCTTAGGGCTTAGAAGTAAAACTGTCCCAAGCACTTACGCCTCCATCAAGGACCACATGCCCTGAGGCTTGTGATGACTGTTGGATGGCTTTCCCTCCCCCCGATGGAAACACCTCTCAGTTCTCTGTGCTCACACCAGGGAAGGAAAGGCAATACACCCCCATATCTAAAGGCATGGCACTCCAAGCAAAGGTAACGTTTCGGTTCTTTAGATGAACTGCCTGGCCAGTTACAACACCTGCTTATACTGACTTCATCCACCCTTACCCGCAAAACATTGTGACAGGCTGAGTCAGCGTGGAGAGTCAGGTGAACTTTGACGCACACACTGCTACCATAGGACTGGATTTTTAACCTATTTACATTTATCCGTCGCTTTGAAGCTGCCCAAGGGTCAGCATGCCCTTGCTACTGGAGGTTCTTGCTCTGTGCAGGCACTAAGGAAGACATTTCTGGTGACAGATTATTTCTAACGGGTAAAGCACAGCAGAACACACTGTTTATGAGCTGCTGAGAATCGTCCCCCAGGCATAGCAGGAACAACGGCAAAGCTTGTATATTTAAGATGCATTTGAGTTACCTTACCATTAAAATACACCACCACCAGACAGTGCTCTAGGCGGAAGGCTGACATCAGTGTACAAGGACAGTCCCTTCTGGACATCTCGCTCCTGGGTAGAAATCCTAGAGACTTCCTTTAAGGACAGAAATCCAAAGAGCTACAATAAGCCTTTTAAATTCAGCACAGCAAACAAAAAGCAAACAAACAAAAAATGACAGGAAACCCCTGAGGCACTGATGAGGAACACAAGGTCTCCCCTTGAGTCCACTACCCCTCACAAGACTTACTCAAAATTACTCAGTTGCTTACTCAAAAGCAATAACCAACAAGCCATGTACCCTTGGGGAAGCCCTTGTCCTTCTGTGCCGCTGGTGGCATCCCACCATTACTCTGGGAGTCCACACAAATTCAGAAGTACACTTAGTCCTCCGGCAGTCATTACCTATGGACCCGAACTCCTCCCACACCCCAGAAGTGGCTGTCGGTCGTCTGGCAGTCATTCTCCACAAACTGCAAGCCCTCCATACCTAACCACCTACCTAGTGACTCAGTGGAAATGAGCTGGACCACAACAGAAGTGACACTGCCCGGCCCGGTCACACAGATTAGACCACAAACGGTGGTTACAAGACAGCAAATGCAACACAAACCACAAGGACGGCAAAAAAACAAGCAGAAGACACATCACACAAAAACCAAAGACCCCTATCCAAACCCTAAAAACGCAAGCAAGCTACAAAAGGACTTTCCAAAAAAAAGACCACCCAGAACACAACATAAGGCAAAACCAACCTAACCCCAGGAACCCAGCGCTTGCAAACCCAGATCCTGACCATAACAATAACATGCTTTAATCCTAAGTCGCGTAAACTCCCATAACCCTCAAACCCCATAACCCTAGCAGGCTGGAACCCTAGCGCCCCATATCCCTAGCACATTGTAGCCCCAAGATATCAAAACATTGAACACAAACTCCCTGGAGGTCTCTCTCTTCAGGTGGCCCCAGATCTCAGACACCACAACTCTGAAGTGGGGGTGCCCACCGTGCCCAAGTGGAAGATCCACCAGGACAGCACCAGCATCCATCTTCACATCATCCGTCACGCCCTGAAAAAGTGCCCAGGCTGGACACTCCTGGGGAGAAAGGCGGAGGCACTCGGAGACTTTGAACCGGCCAGCCATGGCCACAGGGCTTCAGCTCATCATGTCTGTGTCAGAGCCACCAGGCAGGTGACCCCGTCCCCCCTGCGAAGACCCCTTGGGGTAGCCGTACCCAGCACCAGCTGGCTGGATACGGCCTTTGCTCTATGGGGAGGTGCTCCCTGGGAGCAGGGTCTCTCACGGGGGAACTCACAGCTCACCTGGGCTGCTCTGCGGCCACCGGACGCCTTTGCTGTCAGGTGGCTCTCAGCACCTCTCTGCCAACGGCTGTCACCTCCCTGCGGGACGCTCTCCAGCACACGGTCCGTCTCCACTGGGTCTCCCTGGGGACAAAGATCGGAAGGGAGGGATGGGGTTTGCTTTGTCCCCGTTCCCAGGGTGCTTCAGGAGAGACCTGCCACCCCCAAATGAGCTGTCTGACGTGGACACCACAGACGAGCTGCAGACGTGGGTCAGCACGGTGGCGGGGAGTGGGCAAGATGTCCTGCGGAGCCGCCGGCGCTGGCGGAAAGCAGAGCTGGAGACAACGCGGAGAAGCCCCAGGCAGCCAGCAGCTGGCGGTGGGGCCTGGCAGGGAGCAGCGCCCGCAGAAATGCCCGGCTCCTGGAGCCTCGGCCCCAGGGCTGCAGCCTCGGCACCTCCTGGGGCTTCGCTGGGAAAAACCAGGCAGGGGTGACCCTGACAGCCCGCACACGTACCTGGCCCCGGGATCTGGCAGCCTGTCCCTGTGCCCATCGCTGCCACGGGATCCAGGAAGCAGCGCCCCAGCCCTGGCGTGGCCCTGAGCCGCCGCTCAGGCCAGGCAGCAGGAAGCCGCGCCCCATGGCATGCTGGGAGCTGTAGGCCTGGGGCACGGGGCTGCTGGGCGGCCATGTTGGTCTTGGGAGGTGCGGGCTCTGCTCCAGCTGCGGCCCAGCTGAGGTGAGGACAGGCACGCAGGTGGAGCTACCGAAGAGGAAGGGAGGAGAGGACAGACGGACAGAGAAAGAAGTGCTTGAACTGTAACATTTGCCTGGCAGTGCAGAGAGCGGGAGCTGCGGTGAGTCCCAGCCCCTCGGGGCCGTGTCACCCCTCTTCTGCATCGCAGTCCCTCCCAGCCCCCCCCTCCCATTTCCCTCTGTGTCATTTTTTTCACTTCCCCATACCTCTCTTCTTCTGTTGCTGTGTTCTGCTCCCCGTCCTCTCTTCTCCAAGTCCCTCTTTCCCTGTCGCTCTACCTGCCCCTGTCTTTTTCTTGCTGCCCCTCCCTCCTGCTCCCTGTCCCTCTTTTTGCCTTCCTCTGTCTCTGCCCTGCAGCACATTGCTGTTGTTTCTTCTCTGTCTCTTTGTCCTGGTCTGCATCCCGCTCTGTTTTTCACAGTCTCTCTGGCCTGTTCCCTGTCGTGATTTGTCTCTCTCTGCCTGTATGTCCCGCTCCCTGTCCTTGTCTTCCCTTCTCCCTCCTTCTGCCTCTCTCTCCCTCTGCCTCTCCCCCCGCCCTGCTCACTGTCACTGCGGTTTTCCATGCTGTATCCCACTGTCTCTGTCCTTCTTCCTGTTCATCTCTCTTCTGTCTCTCTCTGCTGCTCCCTGACCCTTCCCCTCCCCGCTTCCTCCATCTCTCTGCAGGGCTCCTGAGACCTCTCTTTCTTTCCCCATCCCTCTGTGCTGCTCACTGTCCCTGTTTCTCTCTTTCTCTTCGTTGTTATTCTTGTCTGTCACTCTGTCCTTCTCCCTGCCCCTATTCCTTTTTCCTCCCTCTCCTTTCTTCTGCCCACCGCAGGTTTTCTTGCGATCTCTATCCTGCCCCTAGCCCTTAGTTCTCTCTCTCTTCCTGCCTCCGTCTCCCTCTTTCTGCCTCTCTTCCTCTTTTCCTGCTGCTTCTTTCTCCATCTTTGTCCAGATCCCTGTCCTCTTTTTTCTCTTGCTGTCCTTCGGTCCTTTTTCTCTTTTCTCTCTTTCTCTCTGTCCCATGCCCTGCCCCACCCTTTCTCACTAAACCCCCCTGTCCAGCTGGCTGTGCCTTCTTTCCTCTCTCTCTCGCTCTCTAGTTCTCCTTTCTTCGTCTCTCTGTCCCACTGCCCATCACAGCTGGTTTTGTCCTCCAGTGGTGTCCTGCCCCCTCTTCCTTTTTTCTCTCGCTGTTATTCTGGCCTCTTCTTTTAAATTCCTCCATCTCGGTCCTGCACCCGTCACTGTTTTTTTCCTCTCCTGTCCCTTTGTCTTGCTCCCTGTTCCCCGTTCCTGTCTCTCCTTCCCTTTGTTCTGCCGCCCATCTCTGTTCCCCTTCTTGCTCCATCTCTCTGCCCTGCTCCCTGGCCCTCTAAGTCTCTCTCTGCTTCTCTGTCCCGCTCCCTGTCTCTCCCCCACCCTATTTTTCTGTCCTACTCCCTTTTCAGGTTCCCCCCCCCTCACTTTGTCCTGCTCCCTGCCGCGGCTATTTCTCACTCCATCTCTGTCCTGCAGCCCAGTGCTGTTTTTTCCTTCCATCTCTCTGTCCTGCTGCCCAGCCCAGGCTCTTTTACCTCCTTCTGTGTCCTGCTCCCCGTCCCTTAGTTTTGCCTGTCTTTCCCTTTGTCCTGCCTCCCTGTGCCTTTCTTCTCTCTCTGTATCGCCCTGTCCTGCTCCCTGTCCTTGTCTTTCCCTGACAATCTGTGTCCTACTCCCTTTCCTTGTCTTTCCCTCTCTGCCCCCCATCCTTCTTCCTACCTTTCTTTTTCTTCTCTCTCCCCCTCTGTTCCTGCTGCTGCTTTTTCCACCTCTGTCCTGCTCCCTGCCCCTTTTTTCCTCTCGCTGTCCCTCTGCCCTGCTTCCTGTCCCCATCGTTTCTGTCTTTATTTCTCTGTCCCGCTGCCTGTCCCATCGTTTCTTGTTGTACTCCCCTGCCCCATCCAGCTGGCTCTCCCTTTTATTTGTTCTCTCTTCCTCTTTTCTGCTTCTCGGTCCTCTTTTCCTCTTCCCCTGTCTCTGTCCTCCAGCCCGTTGCTGGCTTTTCCCCCCCTTCTTGGTCTCCATCAGGATCTGACCCTCTCTTTATTTCCCTTTGTCCTGCTCCCTGTCCTTCCTTCTCCTTCTCCATCTGGACGTCCTGCTCCCTGTCCCTGTCTTTCCCTAGCCCCCCCTTCCTTCTTCCTCTCCTTGCCCATGCCCATCTCTGCCTCTCTGTCCTGCTCCTTGACCCTACTTTTTCTTCCTCCATCTCTCTGCAGGGCTCCTCATCCCTATTTCTCTTGATTTCTCCAGCTCTCTAGCCTTTCCCCCATACCGTTCTTTCTCTCTCAGCTCCTCTATCTTTTCTCTCATCATATTTTTCTCTTTCTAGTCCACTGTCCTTCTCCCCGTCAACTGAAGCTGAGTGACCAGGTGTCCCTGGGCTCTGGTATTTCCTTAGCATTGCCCTAGGGAAGATCTGTGGTTTTAGGGCTAGGGATCATTTAGGAGCTGGTCTCCTTACGTAGGCAGCGGAGCTAGGCATAGTTAAAGCAGAGGTTGTTCTCAGCTGGTGCTCTGTGCGTCCTGTTGAAAGAGCAGGCTGTGGGCCTTATTTTGAAGGAAGGTTTCTTGTTCTGCGCTTATTGCTCCTCGGGACGCTGCACAGAAGTGGTGGTGGGGTCTGGAGAGACAGATGGGACCTGCTGTGATTCCTAGTAAATGTGAACTTGAACGAGACCAGACTGACTGCATATGGTTTTCTTCTCAGCTCCAATTCCAACCTACGTGCTCGGCGCTAATGAAAAAACAGACCCTGAGCTGCAAATGAGCAGACAACGTCACTCACTTAGGTCACCGTGCAGTTGGTCTGTGATAAGGGATGTGTACTTCCATGACGGTGCTTTCGTGAACGTTCTCTGGTCTTGCCGCTTCAAAGCCCTCCCTTTTTCCAGACATTTTAAGATGGCATTTCTTATTCTGGGGTTCAGGCTGGAGTTGGACTTAATGTTGAACAGCTGATATCATGGGCTCCGTAAAATGTGAGAGAGAACCCTGCTTTGTTGTTGTTGTTGTTGTTTTCTAACACGCCCTAAACTTTGCTAAGCAAAGGGAGGAGTGGTTGCAAGAGTCTGTTCTTTGAGAGTGACGTATTCCTGTAGCGTGCCTGTCTTTGTATGGTGAAGGTTTCCTACCTGCAGTATGATTTTGCTGAGCTGTGAGGCTGTATTGGCGTAGCAAAGGTAAGAAGTGGCGTCTTTAAAGGTCATGAAACTGTAGCAAAACTAGCGGGAGAAGCTAGTTCCTTCCCTGACAAAACTAGTAGCAAGTAAAAGCATTTGCAATTGGCTTTTTTATGCAATGTTCATACAGAGCTTTTGGTATTGATTGATTGAGTGTTAATGCAGGCCGTCGAGGTCTTTTCAGGGGTACTTCTGGACTGCAGGTTGCGTGCGTGGGGGGCACCATGTCCCAGGATGAGCCAGTTTTAGCTCAGAGGATGTGACAGAATGGCAACCATCTTTGTGGTGGACCCCTGTCATGGTTTAACCCCAGTCGGCAACTAAGCACCACACAGCCGCTCACTCGCCCTCCCCCCAGCAATGGGATGGGGGAGAGAATCAGAAGAGCAAAAGCAAGAAAACTCACGGGTAGAGATAAGAAGAGTTTAATACTTGAAATAAAATAATAATAGCAATAATAGTAATACTAGTAACAGTAATAATAGTAATACCAATAATACCATAATATTACCAATAATAACACCAATAATAACACCAATAATAACACCAACAATAATAATAACAATAATTATAAAAATAATAATAATAATAATAATAATAATAATTTGTAATTAAAACAACGAGAGAGAGAAAGACAACTAGAGAGAGGATCAAGAATAAGAACCCCAATCCTAACACTAACACCAAACCCTCACCCTAACTCGAACCCTTAACGCTACCCATAAACCCTATGCATAACACTAAGACCTCACCCTTACCCTAAGCCTAACACCGAAACCTAACCCTAAACCTGAACCCCAACCCTAACCCGAACCCTAACCCAAATGCTAACCCTAACCGTAAACCTAACCCTAACTCTAACCCTAACCCTATCCCTAACCCTAAACCCGAACCATCCTAAACCCAACCGTAAAACTAATGCTAACGCTAAGCCTAACCCTACCCTAAACATAACCCTAACCTTAACCCTAAACCTAACCCCTAACCATAACCCTAACGTTAACCCCTAACCCTAATGCTAACCCTAACCCCGAACTCTAGCCCTAATCCCGAACCCTAACCCTAACCCTGAACCCCAACCTAACCCTAACCCCTAAACCTAACCCTAATGCTACCCGTAAACCCTACGCATAACACTACGACCTCACCCTAATACTAACTCTAACCCCAATACCGAACCCTAACTCTAACCCTGAACCCCAATCCTAACCCTAAACCCTA